>NW_016802878.1:0-714 GCF_001698545.2 Rhinopithecus bieti | reverse complement strand
GCATTTATTTTCATTCAGTAGGTTGGAAATACTGTATTCCTGGCATCTGCAAAGAGACATTCGGGAGCAAATTTTGCCCTATAGGGAAAAACCAAGTATCTCCAGATAAATAGTTGAAATAAGCTATGTGTTAAACGCCTTTTTAATGTGTGGACTCACATCACAGAGTTAATTTTTTTTTGATTCAGCAAGTTGGAAGCACTCTTTTTGTAGAATCTGCAAAGGTACATTTTGGAGTCCATTGAGGTCTATGGGGTAAAACATTCTATCCCCAGATCAAACTGGAAAGAAGCTACATGTGAACCTGCTTTGTGATGTATGGATTCATCTCACAGGGTTAAACCTCTGTTTTGATTCAGCAGGATGGAATAATTCTTTTTGTAGAATCTAGAAAAGGACATTTGGGAGCCCTTTGAGCCCTAAATGGAAAACCAAAATCCCCAGATTAAAACTAGAAAGTAGCTATCTTTGAAATGGCTTGGTAATGTGTGGATTCATCTCACTGAGCTAAACATTCTTTTTGTTTCAACAAGTTGGAGGCCATCTCTTTGTAGAATCTGCAAAGGGATATTGGAAATCCCATGGAGGCCTATGAAGAGAAACAAAATATCCTATGCTGAAAACTTTAAAGAATGTATCTGTGAAACTTCTTTGTGATGTTTGGATTCATCTAACAGAGTTAAACCTATCATTTGATACAGCTGGTTGGACACA
>NW_016802877.1:0-1779 GCF_001698545.2 Rhinopithecus bieti | reverse complement strand
ATTTAACTAAATGACAAGCATTCTTTCCTCTTAAACACCCATATGTGGAAAGCAGAGCAAGGGTTGTTTGCCAGGTGTTAGGAATAGGATGACACTTAGCAACTTCTCGGTACCCTCATTTTCATATGCTCAAGGAGACTGAAATACAATGTGATCCTTTCTTTCTTTCTTTCTTTCTTTTTTTTTTTTTTTTGAGACGTGGTCTCACTCTGTCGTCCAGGCTGGAGTGCAGTGGCGTGATCTCAGCTCACTGCAACCTCTGCCTTCTGGGTTCAAGGGATTATCCTGCGTCAACCTCTCTCGACTAGCTGGGATTATGGGTACACACCACTATGCCTGGCTAATTTTTGTATTTTTAGTAGAGATGGGGTTTCACCATATTAGTCAGGCTGATCTCGAACTCCTGACCTCAAGTGATCTGCCCGCCTCGACCTCCCAAAGTGCTGGGAGTACAGGTGTGAGCCACTGTGCCTGGTCGCCCAGTCAGTATTTTAGTTATTTGTAGAGACAAGGGCCTGCTGTGTTGCCTAGGCTGTTCTCAAACTTCCGGTCTCAAGCGATCTTCCTGCCTCAATCTTCCGAAGTGTGGGGATTACAGGTGTGAGCCACCATGCCCAGCCCTCTACTAGCTCTTAAGGTCTGCTTGAATGGTCCTTGCTCTGCTGGGTACAGTTGGCTACATTTTATTTCATTTCTTTTCTTCTTTTTTTTTTTTTTTGAGACAGAGTCTTGCTGTGTCATCCAGGCTGGAGTTCAGTGGCACAACCTTGGCTCACTGCAACCTCCGCCTCCCCAACTCAAGCGATTCTCTTGCCTCAGTCTCCCGAGTAGCTGGGACTACAGGCGTGTACCACCAGGCCTGGCTAATTCTTGTGTTTTTAGTAGCGATGGGGTTTCGCCATGTTGGCCAGGCTGGTCTTGAACTCCTGACCTCAGGTGAGGTCCCAACCTCTGCCTCCCCAAGTGCTGGGATTACAGGCATCAGCCACCATGTCCAGACACTTTATTTCATTTCTGTTTCTGAGGTCCATTGCTCCATTCATTAGAAAAGGGGCGGCTTGGAGAGGATTTGCCAACCTTCCCATGATTTCCATCACCATGTCCCCCAAAATGCACAATGTAAGTTTAAAATTGTAGCAACTGGCCAGGCGTGGTGGCTTACGCCTGTAATCCCAGCACTGTGGGAGGCTGAGGTGGGTGGATTGCCTGATGTCAGGAGTTCTAGACAAGCCTGGCCAACATGGTGAAACCCCGTCTCTACTAAAAATACAAAAATTAGCCTGGCATGGTGCTGTGCACCTGTAATTCCAACTACTCAGGAGGCTGAGGCACAAGAATTGCTTCAACCCAGGAGGCAGAGGTCGCAGTGAGCTGAGATCGCACCATTGTACTCCAGCCTGGGTGACAAGAGCAAGACTCCATCTCAAAAAAAAAAAAAAAAAAAAAAGAAATTAAAAAGAAAAAGAAAAGAAAAGGACCCAGCAGAGTTACATAAACAGGAGATATTAATCATTTTAAGCGCTGGACTGCAATGTTATAATTATAATCTGGGGTTAAATAGAACCACCTAAATAATTTGCCACTTTTTCTCTCCAGGACCACTATACTGAAATAATCCCCACAACCAAAATTTTATTCATGGTCTTTGATCAGATACACTAATTTCCTCAGGATCCAAGGACTGATGAAGGTTTCTCATGGCTCATAAAGTCCAAATTGGGAATCTTGGTATTTGAATATTAATACTATCTGTAGGCAAGAAAACCGTGACAATATCAG
>NW_016802876.1:0-3536 GCF_001698545.2 Rhinopithecus bieti | reverse complement strand
TCCGACCTTTACATCTTAATGACTCTGAAATAATAATTTGTGTCTCCATTATCTCGTTTCCAAAGGCTAATAAGCACTGTTTTTCAGATGACGATGAAAAAGCTCAACCTCAAGATGCACTCGCTACTTATCAATGGTTTTGTTGCTGATGCTCCCTACTCCTCTGAATCAACAAAAAAAGCTCATTTGTTTCACTTTGTGAAAACTCTTCATTTTTCCCCCAGACTTTCCATTTCACGCTGTGCGAATTTTATTAAGATCTCTTTCAGAGAAGCTGAGTGCTGGCTCTATAGGGCCCTAAGGGATCACAGTTGCAGCCTCTGTAATGTCGGGAGCCTCTTGAGACATTTCTTTTCTATTGAAAACTCCTTGGAGAATCAGAGAAGAATCTAAAATCTTTTGGGTGCTCAAAGAAAGTTTTCCTCATGAATATTTTATGTTATAACTTAAAATTACTTGATGTAACCTGAAAATCAACACAGAAATCCAGTTAATAGCCAATATCCAAATATTAACATATTGATATTGGGTGGGTCTTTCTGAAAACTTTAAAAGCTAGCTTAAAATATTAAAGTATTTTCCATTTTAGAGTTAGCCTTTGTTAATAAAACTTACCTATAATCCTATTGAATAACAACTATGTCAGTGGAATTTTCCCAATAAAAAATGTTTTAAAAGTAATTCTAATTAGGTAGTTGAAAAAAATTTGCATTCTGATTTTTCCCTGAATTGACATAAGAATTTTATTATGTCAGAAATGACATAACTCATACATGTTTGTCCATATATCATAATAGTCTTATCATAATGGCAGATAAAAATACTGTAATTCATTTGTTTTAATCTTCAAATATTGGAAAGCACCCACTGTCATCTAAATCACTTTTCTGTTCCTTTATACTGTTGTGAATGCTTCATTTTAAACATCCAAATATACATGGATTTTATTTTTAATTCCATTTGCATGTACCATTTAAAGATGCATTTTTTGGTTCGTTTGCTTATGGCTGAGGATCAGCCTAACTCCTGTGGAGGTCAGGAGGAGGCGGCACAAGGGTAAGGGTTTTGTCTATGTGGAAAACTGTTACGTACTTGAACACATGGAGACCCATCTCTTTCCCTATCTCTGTTCTCACAGAATGTGTGACACAGGAGAAGGACTATTCACTTTTCAAACAAGGGAAGGAGAAATGATCTATCAGAAGGTCCATTCTGCAACATTGGCCATAGCTGAGCAACATGAAAGATTAATGCTAGAAATGGAGCAGAAGGCCCGGGTAAGGCCCCTTCCTTGGTAACCTGTCAGCTTGGAAATGAATGTCACTGGGGTCTGATGTACACCATGTATGTGTGGGGCCATTCATGTCAGCGCCTGGGTGTTCACCCTGCCCTGGATCCTGAGGGCTTACCCTACCTTCTCACCTCTCTAATATCCTACTCAATATGTCACGGAGGAAGTTATTTGTGGCCACCAAGTATGAGCCCTGCACTTCTGGCATATACCTATGTAAGATCTGTTGCCTTGGATGTCAGAGAGAGTGGAGTGCATAATGAAATAAGAAGCAATGCTGTCTGCATGTCCCCACATACAGTTGGATAATCAGATTTAAATATGGGCTCAAAATAACTAGGAAAATTAAGTTCTTACCAGAAAGGGTTCCACTTTTTTTTTTAATCTTTTTATCCCATGTGCTCTAAAACTTCTAGCTTTTTCTGTATATGTAATAAAATGTTTGCAGAAGGAGCTTATGCTAGTTGACAACAGAATAATTTGTTTATCATCTTGTCCTGGAACTATAGTCCAGTTTTAGGATCAAGCTAAAAAATCATCTAGTAAAGAATCTAAAAGTAGTAAATTTTATTAATATGACAAGCTGAAAAATAAGCTTTATCACTAATTTGCTTGAAAAGCAAACAATGAAATGACTATTGATTATAATCTTGAGATGAGCATTATTTTTTCTCTAGGATTTATAAAGATGCATCTGAGTTAATCTATAGAAGGACAGGTGGTATTTGGGAAGCATCTATAATTCTCTAAGTCTATTCTAATTTAAAGACAATGAAGTTTTATATTACTATTTGTTTTATCTCCAAAATTCTATGAAATATTTAAGTATAAAATAAAAATAAAATGTTTTAAAAGAAAACATAGAAGTAGCTTAAATGATCCTATTTTATTCTTAATGCACTTCTAATTTTCTCAATCCTGTATTTCTCTCTCCATCTGAGGTATGGTTAAAAAGAGCCTTCCTAACACCTCAGGAGAGAAAGGGCAGCACAGGACATTGGACTTCCCATAGAAATGAAAGAGTAGCTTGAGTATTTGTAGGATGATTAAGATGAGACTGTGGGACTGACTGAAGAATCATGAGAGGGGGCTGGTAAAACTTCAATCTTCTAAGCAAGATTTGGGTAAACTTTAAACCATTGTAACAATTATCTAAATGTGATGTTTTTCTAGTGATTAAAATCACGTGGAAGAATATATCAAATTTCAAATTATTTCAGTCATGCATATTGATCATCAGCCCATATTTTCAATCTGCTGGTGCTTGTTTTCAACCAAAATGAACCATGGGGTTAACCATGATGTCACTTGCTATTCGTTAACCTCTGTACTTCTTATAGTTGTTTTAAGCAAGCAAAAGCTCAGAGTGATTTAAATTATATTTTAATGATGGAAATGCCAAGAGCTCTTTCACATACTGTAATTATCTGCCATAAAGAAGAATACCCCCATTGAGGCTCTGGGCTTGCATCCCACCACCACCACTTACTGGCTGTGTAATCTTGGGCAAGTTATTTAACTCTGGTTTTCCTTTATCTGTAACAAGGGCATGTAATAGTCTACTCATTTGGTTGTTAGGTTTCTGTGCATTCATCGATATAAAGTGCTTAAGAATCAGACCAAGCACATAGAAGTACCATGAAAGCGTTCATTATGGATGAGGGTGATGTTGGACTGACATTAAACAACAAGAGTTGCTATTATGGCTACATAATATCCTTCACACTTTCAAGTATTTCTAACAATGTTGTGCCAAAATATTTGCTAAACAAAACTTAATTCACTTTTGTTGTTGATGTTGTATGTTCCTCATTGTCCTGTGCCACTGAGAAGCAAGTCAAAGGACTGGAGTCAAGTAATTGCTGTTAATGGCTCAGAGATGAGATAAGGGATCCAGTCACTGTAACCGCAGGCAGCCTAAAACTAGGGTGTACACCACAGACGTGGGTACCCGACATCAGTGCTGAGACAGACAGAAGAGAGAGTGCAACAAACATTTAAACAGCAGGCTCAGCAAAAATGTTTCTAGAAATTACAAAACCAGAGACTATCACTCAGCGCATACATGTCAATAGAGTGGTTTAAATTCAGAAATAATTTCACAACTATGCTTTCCTCTGCAGGTTAATGCTAGTAAGAGTTACTCTACGGCTCATTTGTCCTTCAGAGTAAACTGAACTGAACTAATCCTTTTCCAAGTGCAAGCTGCTTCAAAAGTTGATAAATGCCTCAATCTCCAAAATAC
>NW_016802875.1:0-1777 GCF_001698545.2 Rhinopithecus bieti | reverse complement strand
ACACTGTTTTCTTGGAATACGCACTAGGATATTTGGGAGCGCATTTAAGTCTATTGTGACAAAGGAAATATCCTCAGATCAAAACCATAAAGTAGTTTTCTGTGAAACTGCTTTGTGATGTGTCAATTCACCTCACAGCGTCACACCATCCCTTTCATTAATTAGTTTGCTAACAGTTTTTCCTGGAATCTGCAATGCAATATTCCAGAGCTCATTGAGGAAAATGGTGAAAACGGAAATATCCTTAGATAAAAGCTGAAAAGAAGCTTTCTGAGAAACTGCTCTGTTATGTGTGAATTCATCTCACAGAGTGATGCCATTCTTTTCATGGAGCACTTTGGTAACACTGTTTTTGTGGAATCTGAGAAGGGATATTTTGAATTGCATCGAAGCCTATGGTTACAAAGGAAATATCCTCAGATAAAAACTAGAAAGAAGGTTTCTGAGAAAGTACTTTGTGATGTGTGAATTCATCTCACAGAGTTACACCATTCTTTTCATCGAGCCATTTGCTAACACTGTTTTCGTGTGACATACAAAGGGATATTTAGGAGCCAGTTGAGGCCTATGGTGAGAGAGGGAATATCTTCAGATAAAAATCAAAAAGAAGCTTTCTGAGAAACTGCTTTGTGATGTCTGAATTCATCTCCCAGGGTTACATTGCTCTTTCCATTGAGAAGTTTTCTAACACCTTTTTCATGGAATCTGCAATGGGATATTCCAGAGAGCATTGAGGACTATGGAGAAAAAGGAAATATCTGTAGAATCTAGAAAGAAGCAGTCTGAGAAACACCTTTGTGATGTGTGAATTCATCTCACAGAAGGGATATTTTGGGTAGCATTGAAGTCTAGTGTGACAATGGAAATACATCCACATAAAAACTAGCAAGAAACTTTCTGAGAAACTTCTTTGTGATGTGTATTTATCTCACAGAGTAACAGCTTTCTTTTCATGGAGCTGTTTGATGACACTGTTTCTGTGGAATCTACCAAGTGATATTTGGGAGTGAGTTGAGACGATGGTGAAAAGGAAATATCCTCAGATAAAAACTAGAAGGAAGCTTTCTAAGAAACTGCTTTGTGATGTGTGAAATCATCTCACAGAGTTACACCACTCTTTTTGTGGAGCAGTTTGCTAACACAGTTTTCATTGAATCTGCAATAGGATATTTTGGAGTGCATTAAAGCCTTTGGAGCAATGGAAATATTCTCAGACAAAAACAGAGAAGCTTTCTGTGAAACTGGTTAGTGAGGTGTGAATTCATCTGACAGACTTACACCTTTATTTTCATGGCGCAGTTTGTTCACACTCTTTTTGGAGAATCTGAGAAGGGATATTTTGGATCACATTGAAGCCTAAGGTGACAAAGGAAATATCCTCAGACAAAAACTAGAAATAAGCATTCTGAGAAAGGGTTTTGTGATGTATTAATTCATTTCAGAGAGTTACATGATTCTTTTCAAGGATCAGTTTTGTAGCACTGTTTTCAATTGCATGGTTTTGTGGAATCTGTAAAGGGATATTGGGAGCACACTGAGGGATAAACTGAAAAAGGAAATATCATCAAAAAAGAAACTAGAAAGAAACATTCTGAGAAACTGCATTGTGATGTGTGAATTCATCTTACAAAATTATACCATTCTTTTCATTGAGCAGTCTGATAACACTGTTTTCATGGGATCTGTAGTAAGATATTTGGGAGCACATTGAAGCCTATGGTGACAAAGGAAATATCCTCAGAAAAAAACAAAAAGAAGCTTTCTGTGATACTTCTTT
>NW_016802874.1:0-935 GCF_001698545.2 Rhinopithecus bieti | reverse complement strand
CCTCCATCCCACCTTTCCTGCAGCTGCTCAGTGCCAGGGCCTCCACCTCCAGCTGCCCAAAATTGACCCCTGGCCCCCTCTCCCAAATCCCTCGGAATACCCACTTCCTTCCACATCCAAAACAGTCCCCCACCCCCCGCCCCTCACCCTCCACTCAGCCCAAGACTCAGCATCATCCAGGGTAACTGCAGCTGCCCCCACTCTTGTCCCCCGGCCTCCAGGCCACTCTCGGACCCCGTATCCTCTCTGCCCGTGGGCACAGTGGGAGATTAGCACAGGACCAGCTGAAAGCCTTTCACGGCCACCCCCACCCAGTGACCCAGACCTAGGCCCAGAAAATACTACAGGGGCCTTTGGGCCCTGCCCCTGCCCTGCTGTTTCTCTGCAGACTCCACCGAGTATGACTACACACACCACAAGCAGCCACCCACCTTGAAACAGGCTTCTCTCCCTCCAGCACCCTGACCCTCCACGTCTTGGCTAATTCTCCACCCACAAAACCACCCCTCAGGAGGCCTTCCTGGGCCCAGGCTGAATTCATCTCAGCTCCTGGGATCCGATCTGCAGTTGCCCTTTGGGGTAACCATCTATCTCCTCCCAGCCTCAAGGCAGGCCTGGGTCTATGGGCTGCATCCCACGGTCCAGCCAGGCCTGCTTGCCAGCAGTGGCCATGTGTCCCAGTCTGCAGAAGGCCCACCCCACCCCACTCTCACTCACCCTCCTCTTGGAAGACACCCCCCTGGACGAGTTTGAAGGACAGAAAGACGGCACCCTCCTGTTGCAGCATGGTGGAGTGGGGGGGCATGGAGCCTGGCGTGATGCCGCCAATGTCTGCATGGTGCCCTCGGCTGGCCACATAGAAAACAGGCCGCGTCTGACCCGGCCAAAACACCTAGCGGGTGGAAAGCCATGGTCAGTTACATCGGCCACCCCTG
>NW_016802873.1:0-783 GCF_001698545.2 Rhinopithecus bieti | reverse complement strand
TTTCTTTTCACCATAGACCCCGATGTGCTCTCAAATATCCCTTCATAGATTCTACAAAACCAGTGTTTCCAAACTGCTGAATGAAAATAAACATTTAACACTATGAGATGAAGGTACACATCACAAAGCCGTTCCTCAGATAGCTTCCTTCTGAAGATATTTTATTTGTCATTGTAGGCCTCAATGTGCTCCCAAAATTGCTTCATAGATTCTACAAAAACAATGTATCCAAAGTGTTGAATGAAAAGAAATTTTTAACTCTGCGAGATGAATGCACACATCATAGATCAGCTTCTCAGACAACTACCTTCTAATTTTATCCTGCGATATTCGCTTTTCACCATTAGTCTTAATGAGCTCTCAAATGTCCATTCGCAGAATGGACAAAAACAGTGTTTTCAAACTGCTGAATCCAAAGAAAGGTTTATCTCTGTGAGATAAATGCACACGTCACAAAGAAGTTGCTCAGAAAGCTTCTTTCTAGTTTTTATATGAAGATATTTTCTTTCCACAATAGGCCTCAATGCGCTCCCAAATAACCCTTTGCAGATTCTACAAAACAGTTTCCAAACTGCTGAATATAAAGAAAGGTTTATCTCTGCTAGACAAATGCACATGTCATTAAGCCCTTTCTCAGATAGCTTCCTTCTAATATTTATCCTGGGATATTCTCTTTTTTACCATTGGCTTCAGTGAGCTCCCAAATGTCCATTTCCAGAATGGAAAAAAACAGTATTTCGAAACTGCTGAATGAAAATAAATATTTAACCCTGTTAAAAGAAC
>NW_016802872.1:0-1924 GCF_001698545.2 Rhinopithecus bieti | reverse complement strand
ATCCAATTATATTCTTCCAGTTATTTTAAAATATACAATTAAATTATTATTGACTATAGACACCCTGTTGGCTATCAAATAGTAGGTTTTATTCATTCTTTCTATTTTTGTACCCATTAACCATCCTAATATCCTCCCCACCCCACCACCCTTCCCAGCCTCTGATAACCATCCTTCTACTATCCATGAGTTCAATTGTTCAAACTTTTAGCTCCCACAATTAAGTGAGAACACGTCAAGTTTGTCTTTCCATACCTGGCTTATTTCACTTAATGTAATGATCTCCAGTTCCATCCATGTTCTTGCAAATTACATAATCTCATTTTTTTTTAATGACTGAATAGTGTTCCATTGTATGTAAGTGCCCCGTTTTCTTTATTCATTTGTATGTTGATGGACACTTAGATTGCTTCCAAATCTTGGCTATTGTGAATAGTTTTGCAACAAATGGGAGTGCAGATATCTCTTTGATATACTAATTACCTTTATTTAGGGTATATACCTAGAAGTAGGATTGCTGGATCAGACGGTAATGCTATTTTTTAGTTTTTTGGAAGCTCCAAACTGTTTACCTTAGCAGTTGTACTAATTTACCCTCCCACCAACAGTGTACAAGGGTTCTCTTTTCTCCACATCTTCACCAGCATTTGTTGTTGCCTTTTGGATGTAAGCCATTTTTACTGCGGTGAGATTATATCTCATCGTAGTAATGAAGACAACCCCATTCTGTGGATTGTCTCTTCACTTTGTTGATTGTTTCCTTAGCTGTGCAAAGGAGTTAGTTGTGGGAAGATTTTAGGACTCTTTTAAATAGAACATTCCCAAGACAGTACTCTAAGTGTTTTTTCAATAAAACCTTAATAGATGGTCTCTGACTCCATGTGTGGAAGGTACCATCATAGGTTAGGAAATTGACACAAGTGTAACAAAGAGTTTTGAAAGTTCTAGCTTATAGCTTACTGATTCCAAGCAACAGTGGGCAATAAAAAAGCTAGGCCTCCTGATTTCACTATCATTGATTTTGATTTGTGTATTTTAGGACTGCTCTAAGAGAAAGAAGAGTGTTCCTGAATAAATTATTAGATTTCTCCAGGATGAAAGGAAAAATCCTAACGGGCAATATAACTGTTTTCTTTCAGAAATTTAGATTTCCAGTAAAAGTGATTTTATGCTAAAGTAACCAAAGACCCTGATATTTTATTAAAAATTCTATATATACATATACATACATATATACATGTATATATGATTTGCAATATAAAAATACCAAATTCCAGGCTCCTTAATATGCCTTAACAGTTCCAGTAGTATTAGACATCATGATGTGCAGTAAACATAATACAGAGAATATTTATGTCTTATTTTATTTTATGTCATCACATCCTGTTTACATTATTCTTTGATGTTCTCATAAGATATAGACTACTTTCAAATACTCTTGTCAATGGCATTTTGTAAAGGAAAAGCCAACATTCTGGGAAATCACCATTGTATTTGGAGTTGTAAGAATGTTATAATATGTTATGACTATTTGCTTCATATACAAAAACTTCTGTATCTTTTTTTTTCTTTTTAAAAAATTTTTTAAAATTATACTATAAGTTCTAGGGTACATGTGCACAACATGCAGGTTTGTTACATATGTATACATGTGCCATGTTGGTGTGCTGCACCCACTGAGTCATCATTTACATTAGGTATATTTCCTAATGCTATCCCTCCCCCCTCCCCCCATCCCACGACAGGCCCCGGTGTGTGATGTTCCCCTTCCTGTGTCCAAGTGTTCTCATTGTTCAATTCCCACCTATGAGTGAGAAAGTGTGGTGTCTGGTTTCCTGTTCTTGTGATAGTTTCCTGAGAATGATGGTTTCCAGCTGCATCCATGTCCCTACAAAGGACATGAACTCATCCTTTTTTTAATGAC
>NW_016802871.1:0-1123 GCF_001698545.2 Rhinopithecus bieti | reverse complement strand
CTTCTTTTCACCACAGGACCCAATGTGCTCTCAAATTTCCCTTTATAGATTCTACGAAACCAGTGTTTCCTAATTGCTGAATGAAGAGAAACCTTTAACACAGTGAGATGAAGGTACACATCATAAAGCCGTTCCTCAGATAGCTTCCTTCTGAAGATATTTTATTTGTCATTGTAGGCCTCAATGTGCTCCCAAAATTGCTTCATAGATTCTACAAAAACAATGTCTCCAAAGTGTTGAACGAAAAGAAATTTTTAACTCTGTGAGATGAATGCACACATTATAGATCAGCTTCTCAGACAGCTACCTTCTAATTTTTATCCTGGGATATTCTCTTTTTCACCATTAATCTCAAAGAGCTCCCAAATGTCCATTTGCAGAATGAACAAAACAGTGTTTCCAAACTACTGAATTCAAAGAAAGGTTTATCTCTGTGAGATAAATGCACACATCACAAAGCAGTTGCTCAGAAAGCTTCTTTCTAGTTTTTATATGAAGATATTTTCTTTCCACAAGAGTCCTCAATGCGCTCCCAAATAACCCTTTGCAGATTCTGCAAAACAGTTTCCAAACTGCTGAATATAAAGAAAGGTTTAACTCTATGAGATGAATGTGCACATCACTAAATGGTTACTCAGATAGCTTCCTTTCTCGTTTTTGTTCTGGTACATTCACTTTGTCACAATTGGCCTCAATGACCTCCCAAATGTCCATTCACAGAATGGACAAAAACAGTGTTCACAAACTGCTGAATCTAAAGAAAGGTTTATCTCTGTGAGATGAATGCACACATCACAAAGCAGTTGCTCAGAAAGCTTCTTTCCAGTTTTTATGTGAAGATATTTTCTTTTCACCATAGGCCTCAATACGCTCCCAAATACCCCTATGCAGATTCTATAAAACAGTTTCCAAATTCCTGAATATAAAGAAAGGTTTAACTCTGCAAGATAAATGCACATATCAGTAAGCCCTTTCTCAGATAGCTTCCTTCTAATATTTATCCTGGGATATTCTTTTTTACCATTGGCTTCAGTGAGCTCCCAAATGTCCATTTCCAGAATGGAAAAAAACAGTATTTCCAAACTGCTGAATGAAAAGAAAGGTTTAACTCTGTGAGATGAAT
>NW_016802870.1:87298-91778 GCF_001698545.2 Rhinopithecus bieti | reverse complement strand
AATGCCAAAAAAAAAAAAAATTAGCCGGGCGTGGTGGCAGACGCCTGTAGTCCCAGCTACACTGGAAGCTGAGGCAGGAGAATGGCGTGAACCCAGGAGGTGGAGCTTGCAGCGAGCCGAGTTGGCGCCACTGCACTCCAACCTGGGTGACAGAGCGAGACTCCATCTCAAGAAAAATAAAATAAAATACAAAAATTAGCTGGGCGTGGTGGCAGGCACCTGTAATCTTAGCTACTTGGGATGCAGAGACAGGAGAATGGCTTGAACCTGGGAGGCAGAGGTTGCAGTGAGCTGAGATCATGCCATTGCACTCCAGCCTGGGCAACAGAGCAAGACTCCATCTCAAAAAATATATATATAATAATAATAATAATAATAATTACTCTTTAAGGATGATATGAGACCAGATAAAGGAGTGAGTAAATGTAAAGTGTCTGGCCCAAAGTAGATGTACAATAAGTATCCCTGTAAGGGAGCCCCAGCCTTTCTACTGTACAGATCTGAGGCCCTTTCTCAGGCTTAGATTAACTCCCACTGTTCCTTTGCTGTGGGCACCAGTGCCTCAGCCACTTTCTTTCTTTGTATCTCATGTTAGATGCCACTGTCTTAGGCTCTTGTGGACCTCTGTAATTTTCTTTCATGGACATGTTAGTTAAAGTACAAGTTTTACCCACATTCTATTCTAAGTAAAATGTCTTTGCCCAAAGCCGATGCCACCTACATAGCCACATTTTCTACCATATGATTCTGCATGTCCTCCTTCCCCCTGCCACAGACAAATTTTTGTGGTAGGGTAGGGAGAAAGACCTGTTCTAAGGATGTAAGCTGGCCTGTATGGGCTGGCTTAAAAAAATTAGCCAGGCCAATCAGATCAATCAGATTCTCTCTTTCTTAAATGTAAAATACGAAACAGAAAATGACAACAACAACAAAAACAGTGAATTATTACAGCTAAAAGGTCATGAGGTATAGTTGAGGCTGAAGAAGTCATGATAGGCTATGTACAGGGAGATTTATTAGTAATCATGAGTAATTAGAGGCAGTCAAGTAATAGTGGAATGGAAAGAAGCATGCATTAAAAACGTAGCCAAGTCACTATAATGAAGACCTTAAACTCCTGTTATAAGTCTCTAGGGCCACCTTAAAGCCCAAAATATCCCTTACTCCAATCTTGGTGTGGTCTATTCCTGTTATTTTTAAATGAATGAATGAATGAATGATTTATTCGAGCCAGGTCTGCTCTGCGGCCCAGGCTGGAGTGCAGTGGCACAGTCATAACGTACTGCAGCCTGGAAATTCTGAGCTCAAGTGATCCTCTGGCCTCAGCCTCCCAAGTAGCTGGAACTACAGGTGTGTACCATCACACCTGGCTTCTGTTATAGCTTTTATTCTTAGATTTCTGCACCATTCCTTCCATCCTATTAGTCCACTCATAGTCTTAGAATAAACTTCACTTTATTTTAGTTAGCTTAATGGGTTTCTTGCAAACAATTTAGCCTGAATAGACCTCTACTCTTTCTTGCATTTCTCATGGATTATATAGAACATTTTACCCTGGATAAAATGACCAAATTAAATATGGATTTCACTTATATGAAAACTTGCATCAAGTAATAATGGATATTAGTTGCAAGCACAATTATGATGTTTCTCTCAATATTCTGCCTGGAAACAGGGATAAAGGGAAGTGGAGAACTCTGATAGAATGCAGGATCGTTTGATGTAGGTTGAAGGGGCTACAGTGGCAATGAGAAATGAGCTCATCCAAATAATGTTGATGAGAGTGTGGGAGCGGGAGTGTGGTCTTGCAGAAATGATCAGGAAAGCTCAAGTCACTGCCTCTTCACTCTCCTAGCTACATCAATACAATATGCAGCTACCCTGCCTGGTTTGGCTGACCTCCAAATGAGTCAACTGGTTTTTAACTTGATGCTTTTAGAATGCTCTGGTTGATCTCTAGAGCTTTCTACCTCACTTTTCTCTCATCTTACCATCTAGTCCTCACTACCTCTTCCCCTCTCATTTCCCTGCCTTGAACTGCCTATCTTGTCTGGTTGCTTACTCTTTAGCTCTGTTATATTTCTGCCTTCCCTGCCTCAGAAGCAAACCTATGCGCCATAAAGCATTTTGCCTATCATAGCAACTCGTGGGAGTTAAAATTAAAACAATTGAACTGATGGAGATAGAGAGTAGAATGATGGCTACCACAGGCTGGGAAGGGTAATGGGAGTTTAGTGGGAGAAGTGGGGATGGTTAATGGGTACAAAAAAACATAGAAAGAATGAATAAGATCTAGAATGTGATAGCACAATATCAAATATATGGAGAACTGACCTAGTGTTCCTTGCTCTATCCTCTTTGAGCTCCCTGGGTGAGATTCTAAAGATAAGATAAGTGCGTTTCATTCCTCTACTGATTTGGTGTCTATTTTCACTCTGGAACTCCCCATCTTTCCACTTTCTTCACAAATTCTCTCAACTCATGCTAAATACATCTATAAATTATCTACTGCTGCAGAATGGAAATAAATGCAGCCACTTTGCTGGCACTGACTTGTGGCTTGGCTCTGACTCAACCTCTTGGGTGCAGGCAAGAGTAATAACTGAACAGTGGCATATCAGCCCGTGGAAGGAAATGGCCTGGAAATAGACTGAAGCAGATAGGATATTGGTCTTTCTTGGACATTGTTCTGGATGAAATGACAAAAAACAATTGAAAGAAAATTGGCCCACGAATTTAGGCATAATGATCAACCTGAATAAGGTGTCTGTACTACTAGTCTTCAACTACAAATAACAGAAAACAATGTAACCTCAGGCAAAATAGAAAAATTTATTGTAAGTTAGGGTATGTCACAATACCTAAGGTTAAGCAAGTTACTGGACCTCAGAAGTGGACTAGAAGAGGCAACTTCAAAGTCTTCAGAAACTTGGACAACAGGCAATATCATTTATTCTTCTCTTTATGTTTCTCCTTGTTTCATCATCTGTGATGAGCAGCTTTCTCTGCTCCTTAGAAAGCATGGGAAAATAGTTTGCCCATACTGCCAAGGCAGTGTTGTTTACTTTCTAACCTTCAGCTACAGGGAAAAAAAGTCCCTCCCTTCTTCCCTCTCTCACTCTTTTACTTCTTACTCTCTCTCTCTCTCTCTCTCTCTCTCTCTCTCTCTCTCTCTCTCTGTTTCCCCTGAAATTTCAAATTCCTGGAAAGAGCTTCAAAATAGTCAGGTGCTCCTCCTTGGGCCAATCGAGTTAGCCCTAGGGTTGGGACAGCAGTTATAACCCACATTCACTTTAGGGATCCCACCCCTGAGAATGGAAGTAGAAAATGAGGGATAGTTTAATGGGTCACCTGAAATATACAGTCACTCCAAAAGGGATTTACTCAGTGGCCAAGCAGAGGGCGTGCATCTGAGAACAAACCCCAAAAGGCTCTCCTTCCTCAGTAACCGCTGTCAGTTTTCAGTTCCTTAAGAGTGAGGAAAACAAAGATTTAAACTCGGATGGGTGTTATGGCTCACACCCATAATCCCAGCAATTTGAGAGGCCGAAGCAGGCAGATCACTTGAGGCCAGGAGTTTAAGACCAGCCTGGCCAGCATGGTGAAACCCTGTCTCTACTAAAAATACAAAAAAATTAGCCAGGCATGGTGGCACATGCCTGTAATCCCAGCTACTTGGGAGGTTGAGACACGAGAATCGTTTGAACCCAGGAGTTGGAGGTGGAAGTGAGCCAAGATCATGCCACTGACCTCCAGCCTGGGCAACAGAGAGACTCTGTCTCAAAACAAAACAAAACAAAACAAATTTAAATGCAAGAGGAAGTTAAAGTAGTGAAATAAAATGGCTAGCAGCCTGTTTAGTGGATTGAGTCAAACCTAACTATAACTAGGCCTGTAACATAGCAAACACTTAAAAAATGTTAGCTATTATTATGGCAATTTGAAGAGGCTACGTGCAGTTGGACTCTGAGCAAAAGGGATTAGATAATCTTTGCAGGTAGTTGCTACAGAGCATGAAGGAGCCTGAGAAAGGTTTCCACTGTGTAGGAGAATATACCTCCTTAGGATCCAAGACTTAGGCTGCTACACACAATGGTCTCTTCCTTGTACAGGGCTAATCAACAATGACAAATTCTTGGGTTTGGGCTCTATTTTTTCTAGATTCTGTGCAAACTTTTGTTTTATTATGACAACACAACAATTACCTCATTGTTGTTACAGTTGAACCCAACCAAGACAACTCTCTGCACATCCCACTCCCTGCTCCACCCAAATAATTCTATTTCAGTTGTTTCTGCTTCAGAATCATCCGGATTGAATGTCGAAAGTTCCTGGTGTTTTTTTATTATGTTTAGAAGACATGTAGTCTCCTTTATAAAAATATGGAAAACGGCCGGGCGCGGTGGCTCAAGCCTGTAATCCCAGCACTTTGGGAGGCCGAGACGGGCGGATCACGAGGTCAGGAGATCGAGACCATCCT
>NW_016802870.1:82557-86742 GCF_001698545.2 Rhinopithecus bieti | reverse complement strand
AAAAAAAAAAAAAAAAAAAAAAATATGGAAAACACTCAAGTAACAATATTATAAGCACACACCATCCCTCCAGGTTGACTACTTTTGCTAACCTCCATTCTCTGTTGATTTCTTTAGAATTCCAACTGGAAAGGCTCTTTCTGACCTTGTCCCCAAATGTACCCTTTGGGCCTGTGACTTCCCCTTGATGGTGGAGTCACATCATACATACATGTGAAAATACGAATATAAATAATGGGAGTGAATCTGCCTACCATTCCACTAAGTCAGCCTATGTCCCAGAATGAGTGAAGGTTGGGAGACTTGAATCTGCTCTTCAATTAGGTGATTTCAGTTTCTGTGTGCTTCTTGTAATGTATTTCATCATCTTGAGTGTGTTACTAGTGTTTAAGTATGTTTACTTTTCATGCAATAGGGGCCATAACCAGAAGCCAGCTACTTAATCTGTTGCTTAATTGAAGAAACAGGGATCTGTTCCAACACTGACCTCACTGATAAGCATTATGTAGATCTTTAACATGGAGCCTTCATAAATGAGTTTCAAGAATAATTTTGACTATATGTCATTTTCCCTTAAATTTTGAATCCCCTTTAGAATCAGGCCTCAATATAAAATGAAATTTTACTGTACCAACTATAATCTGCTGGCTGAGAAAAAATGGCTTTTTTCCCCTACCAGCTTACTAAGAGTGTGTGTTTTAGACAAGCTACTGCAAAGTATATATAGCATAGAGAGAACAGAAAAAGGTTTGGTCATGGACACCAACCCTCTGAACACTTGACCAGTGGTTGTGAAATTTTCTAGTTGGTGCTTGGGGACTGAGGTCTGGAGATGGACATTGCAGGCTCCATATCCCAGCTTACAACCCGTCTTAGTCCATTTGTGCTACTATAACAGAGTACCTGAAACTGGGTAATTTATAAAGAACAGAAATTCATTTTCTTACAGTTCTGGAGGCTGGAAAGTCCAAGATCAAGACACTGGCAGGTTCAATTGTCTCATGAGGGCCTTCTTGCTGCATCCACCAGAGGAAAGGAATAATATGTCCTCACATGGCAGAAAGCAGAAAGGCATACAAGTGAACACTTCTTGAAGCCTCTTTTATAAGGGACTTAATGCCATTCACAAAGGGAGGAGCTCCAATGACCTAATCTTCTCTTAAAGGCCTCACCTCTTAATACCATCACATTGCCATTAAGTTCCAACACCTGAATTTCAAAGAGGACACATTCAAACCATAGCACAACCTAAGATTCTATTCTGCCAGTAGAGCAAAGGTTTATGGAAAAATAATGAATCAGGTAGTATATTTTCAAATTAGCATCCAGGAAAAAGGCAATTGTAAGGATATGGGTGATGAGGAATCGGGAATAAGATGCAGAAGTTCTGTTAAAAAGAGGACATTGGTTGGGAAGGAATGGGATCCTGAAAATTGGAGTAGGGGACTATGAGAAGATCCCAATGAAGCTGGAGACATCAGACTCCTAAATTCTGCAGACTTCTTTGCCAGTCATTCTAGTCTTGTCTGAAAAAGCTAACCCTGCTTTGCCTGAAGAACCTGCAATGACCTTCCTTGAGGCACTGCTGAGTTTTATCAGGACTTACCCACAACCCCTCTTTGCTTCTAGACATAGAGTTAGACTCAAGTTCCAGGAGGCCTTGAAAGGTGTGCTACACACCAAGACAACTGCATGATTTTTTTCAGTTTATATAGACAGAAATCTGGGGAATATCTGTGGAAGTGGATATTAAGGGTGTGGGATAATTTTGGAAGGAATAGGAAGTTGAATCAGGCTAACTTTATTAATATAGGCCCACTAAGCAGAAATAGTGAATTGAATGTTTTAGCTCAAGGTGTTAGGGCTCTAACAGTTTGGTTGGTTGGCTGAAACATGGATCAAAAGTGGCCTAGACTAAATGAAGTTGAAATGGTAGAACTGTCTTGGTATACTATAAAGGAAGGGATCTAAAGACTTAGGAAGATTAGAATATTAGAGTCGACTTATTGTTTAAGATCCCTTCACCCAGATTGGGAGAACACACTTTTCAACATGATTGTGAGAAATAAATTTGTGAGGGGGAACCCCGGCATCTTTGAAGAGTTCTGTGGTTGCTTTTCTCTGTAGGTCAGAAATTATAATGGGAACTGCTGCCTCCAAACTGGGATCCCTGGACACAATACAGGCAATCAGATCCTGGGGCAGCAGGGGCCAAATGGCGGAACTAAATCACCAAAAACAAGGTAAGTGTGGTTACTGTGATGGACAGGGGAGTCAAAGCAATAATCAAAATAGTGTAACTTTCGGAGACCTTTGGCATTGGCTGGTTGATCATCATGTCCCTAGAAAAGAAATAGATGGACTGTCTTATAAATTCTTCCTTGATCTGTATAAGCAGGAGCATTCTAGTTTGAGTGAACAATGTCTAACTTGAATCCACAAAACATAGACTCACTGTCCAATCAACTCCCAGACTTCAGCCAGTTAACAGACCCAGAACCCCTTGAATGAAGGGGAAGCCCTTGAAGAAGAATCCTATTATACTGCCAGAGCTTTATACTGTTACTCTTTTTCATAGACTTCCTCAAAGGAACCTATGGTCATTTATCAAGTGGTTATGCATTGGGGAAAAAGAAATAATCAGATATTTTGGGTATTACTGGACACTGGCTCTGAAGTGACACTCATTCCAAGAGACCCAAAATGTCACTATAGTCCACTAATTAGAGTGGGGGAAACTCAGGTGATCAATGTAGTTTTATCAGTTCTGTTTCACAGAGGGTCCAGTGGATCTCCAAACTCATTTTGTGGTTATTTTCCAAGTTCCAGAATGCATAATTGGAATAGACATACTCAGCAACTGCCAGAGTTGGCACATTGGTTTCCTGATTGTAGATTGAGGTCTACTATGGTGGAAAAGGTCAATAGGAAGCCACTAGAGCTGCTTCTACATAGGAAAACAGTAAACCAAAAGCAATACCACAGTCCTGAAGGTTTAATGGAGATAAATACAAACATCAAGCACTTGAAAGATGCAAGATAGTGATTCCCACCACATCCCATTCAACTCACCCATTTGACTTGTGCAGAAAGCAGGTGAATCTTGGAGATTGACAGTGGATTATTATGAACTTAACCAGGTATTTGTCTCCAATTACAGCTGCTGTTCCAGATGTGATTTTGTTGATGAGCAAATTAATATATCTCCTGTTACCTGGTATGTAGCTATTGATACTTACTAATAAAAAAAAGACCACCAGAATCAGTTTGCTTTCAGCTGACAAAGCCAGCAATACATCTTTCACTATCCTATGTCAGGGGCATGTCAACTCTCTGGCCCTCTGTCATAATTCAGTCTGCAAGGACTTTGATCACCTCTCCTTGCCACAAGCCGTCATACTGGTCCATTGCATTGATGATATTATGCAGACTGGACCTAGTGAACAAGAAGTAGCAACTACTGTAAACATATTTGGTGAGACATTTGCATGTCGAGGGTAGAAAAAAATTCAGAGGACTTCCAACTCAGTGAAATTTCTAGGTGTCCAGTGGTGTGAGGCCTGTTGAAAAATCACTTCTAAGGTGAAGGATAAGTTGTTGCATCCGGCCCTTACTACATCCCAAAAAAGAGGCACAATGCCTGGTGAACCTCTTTGGATTGTGGAGGCCACAAATTTCTCACTTGGGTGTGCTACTCCTGACACATTTGCCAAGTAACTTAAAAAGGTGCTAGTTTCGAGTGGAGCCAAGAGAAGGCTCCACAAAAGGTTTTGGCTGCCACGCAAGCTTTTCTGATATGTGGGCTACTTGATCCAGCTGATCTAGTGGGACTTGTAGGGTCAGTGGCAGGTAAAGGTGCTGTTTGAGGCCGGGCGCGGTGGCTCAAGCCTGTAATCCCAGCATTTTGGGAGGCCGAGACGGGTGGATCACGAGGTCAGGAGATCGAGACCATCCTGGCTAACACGGTGAAACCCCGTCTCTACTAAAAAATACAAAAAACTAGCCGGGCGAGGTGGCAGGCGCCTGTAGTCCCAGCTACTCGGGAGGCTGAGGCAGGAGAATGGCGTAAACCCGGGAGGCGGAGCTTGCAGTGAGCTGAGGTCCGGCCACTGGGCCCAGCCTGGCGACAGAGCGAGACTCCGTCTCAAAAAAATAAATAAATAAATAAAATAAAAAAATAAATAT
>NW_016802870.1:76835-79332 GCF_001698545.2 Rhinopithecus bieti | reverse complement strand
TTTTTTTTTTTTTTTTTTTTTTTGAGAAAGAGAGACTGTGTCTCACTTTGTGGCCCAAGCTGGAGAGCGGTGGCATGATCATATAACCTCAAACTCCTAGGCTCAAACAATCCTCCAGCTTCAGCCTCCTGAGTAGCTGAGACTACAGGTGTGCATCACCATGCCTGGCTAATGTTCTTACATTTTTTCTTTTGTAGAGATGAGGTCTCACTGTGTTGCCCAGGCTGATCTCAAACTCCTGGCCTCAAGAGATCCTCCTGCTTCAGCCTGCCAAAGTGCTGAGACTACAAGTGTGAGACACCATGTGAGGTCCTTACTGGGTCTTCGTGGAGACTGAACACTTAGCCATAGGCCACCAAGTTACCATGCAACCTGAACTACTTTAATTTGTGTGGATAATTTCTTGGACATGACTGTTTGTGTATCTTTTAATTATTGTGTGGTACGCTGCACTTAACATTGTTCTGCCCACTACCCCCCTCCCCCACACTCCCCAAATTAACAAAACTGTTGCCGCTAGTACCAGGGAGACTGTGAGGAAAGCTCATTTGTAGCATTGGAGAGTTGCACTTAGCATAGTTTGTAGGGGCACGTACTTTGTAGGGGGGTGGGATGGGGGGTTGCTACTCATTAGAAATTTACTGGAATTTTGGGCCAAACACAAGTGAGGGGTATATCATCCAGGGTCAGACAAGGGAACCTTGTGACAGGGGAAGTCATCTGATTCCCTTACAGGTCCACCAGGTTCCCTCTGCTGCCTATATTATCTGTATACCTGTGAAGGCAAGTTTGTGTGACTTAGTGCAATCCCAGATTGTGTTAATAGGAGCTTATAATGTTAGAGTCAGACAAACTTGTGTGTTATCTGTCTTGTACCCAGCACCTAGATCAACTAAACTGGTTATGAGCTCAGCTCACCATTGCCCATAGATTTGCATGAAATTAGCCTCTGGATGTTGTCATTGGATAATGATAGAATATGTTCATCTTGGTAAGTGAGGTTTTGAAGGGTGTTTGGCCAGGGGAGAGGTATTATGCTACATGTACTAAAATCAGGTTGGTCGAAGCAAGCCCAGCATGGTTGCATTTGCTGTCTTATGTATTGCTGTGGCCAAAACTATATTCAAGTTTGGTTTGGTGGGCAACTTTCTGTTTCTACTTGCCCAAATTAGTGTGTATTAGTACTTGGATTTCCTGCCGATTGCTAATAGTAAATAGCATCAGTGTGTTTCCATGGGCATGAAATAGGTTTCACAGATGCTCTCAATGGTTCAAAACAAAAGTTGTCAATTTAGCAGCACACCAAATTATATCTTAAACTATGAAACACTCACACATGGGATCTTTACAGATGAATCAAGTTATTTGGAAAGTAGTCGTCAATTATATTACACATGTGGCCCATTCCCTTCCCTGTTTATTGCAATGTGCTTCAGTGGAAGACCATGGCCTTCATTTTAGGGGAAAATTTTCTAGGATGGCCATTTATATGGTTTTATTAGCCTCAGGGGTGGTCCCTTGGGAGGTGGTCATGTGACTACACCAATAAATTTAGCTTTACTCCTAGGCTTCTGATTACTGCTTCTGTCTTCTGTAAGATGGGGCATTTGCTTTATAAGGTGCCCCAGAGGAGTAGCATTGGGTGACCACTTTGCTTAAATATTTTCCAAGTCATTGTTAATGGTGGTCTTGGTAAACCCAGCAATTTTTGTAATAGTTGTAAGCAAGTAGTTGGTCAATTTGGGTAAATAAGCTTCCATCCAGAGAGAGGTTGGATTTCTCCATGGGATCAGATATGTTTTTTATATGAATTGGCTTTGCTTTAACACTTAAGAACTAGGATTGTTTGCTGTGAACAGCCAGCGATGCAATTGTTATAGAGTTTGCTTCCATTTAAGGTTATGTAAAACTTGCAGTTGATATTGTGAGAGGTTGGGTTAGGGAAGCATTGCCAAGATGGTGGTTGTTCCTAATTTTTTAGAAATGCTTTGGCCCAAGTAATATGTGGTAGACATTGCCTTCCTTGGATACTGACTATTGTCGAGGAAGGGTATAGTGGTCAGGGTTTCTCCAGAGAAACAGAACCAAGAGGATGTATGTGTGTATGCATGCATGTGTATGTGTGTGCATGGAAAAAGAAAGATTTATTTTAAGGAATTGGTTCATGTGATTTGGAGGATTAGCAAGCCTAAAATTCGATGAGATAGGATGGCAGGCAGGAGCCTCAGGGACGAGTTGCAGTTCCAGTCCAACATCTGTTGGTAGAATTCCTTCTTGCTCAGAAGAGGTCGGACTTTGCTCTCTTAAGGCCTTCAACTGATTGGATGAGGCCCACCCACATTATGGATGTTAATCTGCGTTAGTCAAAGTCCACTGATTTCTTCTATTTATTTTATTTTATTATGTATTTATTTATTTATTTATTTATTTATTTATTTATTTATTTGAGACAGTGTCTCGCTCTGTCGGCCAGGCTGGAGTGCAGTGGTGCAATCTC
>NW_016802870.1:71213-74732 GCF_001698545.2 Rhinopithecus bieti | reverse complement strand
TTTTTTTTTTTTTTTTTTTTTTTTTGATGTCATGGAGGGCATTAAGTCATTTTTATAGGGATAACATTGAGTCTATAGATTGCTTTGGGTGGAATGGACATTTTAACAATATTAACTTTTCTAATCTGTGAATATGAGATATCTTTTCATTTATTTATGTCTTCTTCAGTTTCTTTCATCAATGTTTCATGGTTTTCAGTGTACAACTCTTTCATTTCCTTAGTTAAATTTATTCCTAAGTATTTTTTGATGCTATAATAAGTGTGATTGTTTCTTGATTTCTTTTCTGGATAGTTCATTATTAAGGTATAGAAACACTTCTGCTTTTGTATGTTGATTTTATATCCTGGAGCTTTACTGAATTCATTTATTAGTTCTTAGAGTTTTTCTATGGGTTTTCTATGAATAAAACCATGTTGTCTGCAAACAGGGACAATTTAACTTCTTACTTTCTAATTTAGATGCATTCCTTTCTCTTGCCTAATTGTTCTGGCTAAGACTTCCAGTAGTATATTGAACAGAAGTGGCAAGAGTGGCCATCTTTGCTGTCTTTAAGTGCCATCAACTCTCAGTTGCCTTGTAGCTTTTGCGGGATTTAACAAGTAACAAATTCTGTTGGGTTATCCTGGTATACATCTTTCTAGGAAAAAAAAAGAGAGCTGTATAATGATTTTTCATTTACATGTTGAAAAGTAATTATCAGTTCTGCACAGCAGCAGATGCAGGTTTTTTTAAAGATGCAGTTTGATTAATCAAACTAATGTGCAGATGACAATACTGGCTTTGTTACTCTATGTTCAGTTAATTTAGGTTTGTGAGAATAATTTTAGGATTTTTTGTTTTGTTTTGTAAGACAAAGAAGACTATTATTTGTGCAAGCATTACTCTTTGAAATAAAAATTGGCATGTAGCCAATGTTTCCTGCCCACGCTTATTTTTTCTATAGACCTTTAATATAATTTGACTTGGAACTAATGGTTTCTTTTTTGGATTTCTTATTTCTTTATAGATCATTGTACTTCAAAATATGGATCAGATTAATACATTGGCAAAGTGTCATTGTGGAACAAATGTAACTCTATTGAACTATTTCACATTTGAAGATGTTTATGTATCAGATATATAATCACTGGGAGAAGTCTGAGAAAGCTATATTGTCTTTACTTCTAACATTTAAGTATAGTTTCTTATAGCTCTTATTGTGTCTCTTACATTATACAGTGTAGGCAAGGCCATCTAACTTACCAACTGTTTCCCCTTTTGATGACCCATACCTTCCTTCATTTTCAAAGGAATTTACTGATGGTGAGGTTGGAAAATCTGTACTTCTCTTGCCTATTATGTATTAATGATCATAAATATCTAGATTCATCAGAATATCTGTCTCAGTGAGGAAAACATATAAAGCCACTTTATTGCATTTTGTTTTTTAATGTTACAATTTGAGATCTGTATATTTGTACACAGCAATGGGTTTTTTATTACAATAATGTACAAAGAAACAAAAGAGTGGCCATCTTTGTCTTGTTACTGATCTAGAGGAAAGGCTTTCAACTTATTACCATTGAGTATTATGTTATCTCCGGGTTTGTTACATATGGTCTTTACTATGTTGAGGTACTTTCCTTCTACACCTGATTTGTTGATAATTTTTTATCAGGAAGGAATGCTGAATTTTGTCAAATGCTTGTTCTGCGTTTGTTGAGATGATCATATGGTTTTTGTTCATCATTCTGTTAATGTGCTATATCACATTTATAGATTTGTGTATGTTGAACCATCCTTGGGATAAATCCCACTTGACTATCATAGATTATCCTTTTAATGTGCTGTTGAATTTGGTTTGCTAGTTTTGTCTGAGATTTTTGCATCTATATTTATCAGGGATGCTGGCCTGTAATTTTCTTTCTCCTTTTATTTATTTATTTTTATTTGAAAGAGGATCTCACTCTGTCACCCAGGCTAGAGTGCAGTGGCACAATCACATCTCACTGCAGCCTCACCCTCCCCAGGCTCAAGTGATCCTCCCACCTCAGCATCCTGAGTAGCTGGGACTACAGGTGTGTATGCTACAGGTGTTTTGTATTTTATTTGTAGAGATGGGTTTTGCCATGTTGCCCAGGCTGGTCTCAAACACCTGGGCTCAAACAATCTTCCTGCCTCAGCCTCCCAAAGTGCTGAAATTACAGGTGTGAGTGACTGTGCCCAGTCATCATAATTTTCTTTTTGTGTAGTGTCCTCTGGCTTTTATATTGGGGGCCTTATAAAATGAGTTTGGAAGTGTTCCCTCTTTTTCATTTTTTCTTGGGAGCATTTGAGAAGAATTGTTATTAGTTCCTTAAATGTTTGGTAGAGTTCCACAGTGAAGCCATTAGGTCCTGGGCTTTTCTTTGGTGTGAGATTTTTATTACTGGTTAAATCTCCTTACTCATTATTGGTGTCTTCAGATTTTTTTTTTTTTTCTTCATGATACAGTCTTGGTAGGTTGCCTGAGTCTAGCAATTTATCTGTTTCTTCTAGGTTATCCAATTTGTTGGCATATAATTGTTCATAGATGTCTCCTTTGTATTTCTGTGGTATCATTTATAATGTCTCCTCTAGCATTTCTGATTTAATTTAGTTAAGTCCTCATTTTTTCTCTTAGTCTATCTAAAAATGTGTTGATTTCAGGCTGAGTGCAGTGGCTCACTCCTGTAATCCCAGCACTTTAGGAGGCCAAGGCGGGTGGATCACCTGAGGTCGTGAGTTTGAGACCAGCCTGACCAACATGGAGAAACCCCATCTCTACCAAAAATACAAAATTAGCTGGGTGTGGTGGCACATGCCTAATGCTGTAGGGATCAGCCTGGTGTGATGACCTTGTACCTTATGCAGGACAATTGCCCATCCTTTCTCAGTGAGGTGTTTATTCACAGTTATGATGGACTGTGAGACCATCTTGGTCAAGTACAGTGAGGAGGATGTCATATATGTAACTCAGCCAAAGCCAAGTTTCCGGTGGAAATGCAGGGCACGCATTTAGGTCCTGTTTGCAAAGACTGTACAATTCCAGAGCTATTTAAGTTTCCGATAGGTAACTGGGAAAAGGCGTACTGTTGACCATCAAAGGCAAGGGTACATTGTGATTGACTTTCCTGTGAAATTTTTACTGAATTGAACATGTTAGCCAAGTCTATAACTACAAACGATTTACCCCTGTTGTTTTGAATGTTGTTTACTAAGGCAACAATATCTGGTGGGGATGCTCTAATAAAGAGAACAGCCTTGTTAACTCTCTTTAGGCTACAGTTGGCCACCATTCATTAGTAGTGGTTTTAAGCACAGCCCATATTGGAGAATTTAAAGGTGAGATGGTAGGAATCAGTGCCTTTCTTTAACTAAGTCAGCTATGAGAGGCCATAATCCTTCAGTGTCTTGCCTTAGCCAGTACTGTGGTATATTTACTTTCCACACCAATAGGGGAAGGTTAACTGATTCCCACTGGGCAGCACCCATCAGTAGTGTAAAAGCCTTTTTTTT
>NW_016802870.1:61908-67953 GCF_001698545.2 Rhinopithecus bieti | reverse complement strand
AAAAAAAAAAAAAAAACTGGATGTGTAAAAATTTTAGGCTTTTGAGCTAAAGGTACTAGCCTGCTGTGAAGAAGTAACAATATGGGGGCAATCTTTAGCTCAATTATATAACAGTAGTGGACATACAGTTTGTAACGGAAACACTTTAATATAGACTTTATTTCCTGGTCATTAGAGCACTTTGATTATAGATATTGTTTCCTGGTGGATATCAGTGACACACCTACTCAGAGGGATTGTTTCAGATCTGGCCATGCAATGGTGTAATGAGGCCAAAGAATCAGCAAACCCTCTGAGTATTGTATCTGATATCATAAAGTTTCTCATTGTACCTAATAAGGAGTTAGAATTAAACCCTAAGTTTATAAATCTTCCAAACAAAAACTCAAAAGGAGAAATAACACACTTGCTAAAACAGGTGACCTTATTTTTAATAAAATCAATGGTGAAGTGTGATAAGTTTCTGGGCTATCATAAGCCAGTGGTTTGATATTATTTAGCCAAAAAATTCTTTAGAGTATGGTCTTACTCTTCCATCATGGTATATGCAGTCAACTCTATTCCTTTCCTTGTCGTCTCACAAGACACTTAGGATCAAGTGAGTCCTAGCTAAGAAACAAGTATGAAATCATCCCATTCTGAATTTGGATGAAAACTGGTAATAAAATCAAGTAAAACTCCTGGAGGATACATTGGTTAAGAAACAAGCTTAGTCTATAAGTGTAGCAGGACAAGCTGCAGACGAAACTCCTCAGACACCGGGTTAAAGAAGGAAGGAGCTCTATTCGTCCGGGAGCATCAGCAGACTCACGTCTCAAAAACCAAGCTCCCTGAGTGAGCAATTCCTGTCCCTTTTAAGGGCTTACAACTCTAAGGGGGTCCACATGAGAGGGTTGTGATCGATTGAGCAAGCAGGGGTACGTGACTGGGGCTGCATGCACCAGTAATCAGAACAGAACAGAACAGGACAGAGATTTTCACAATGCTTTTCCATACAATGTCTGAAATCTATAGATAACATAATTGGTTAGGTCAGGGGTCGATGTTTAACTACCAGGCCCAGAATGCACCACTGGGCTGTCTGACTACTGATTTCACTTCTGTCATTTCTTTAATTCCTACTTTTTCTTTGAGGCAGAAATTGGGCATAAGACAACATGAGGGGTGGTCTCCTCCCTTATTAGGAATTGCACATGAGGTGACACACATATTTATGCTGTATCAAGGTCACAATTATCTTACTGTATAAAACTGAAAACATCACTATCTGGACAGTTGGACATGTTTTATTGGGAAAATTATGTTTATCTTTATTTTTATGCTCTGTACTAGTAGGTTGGTTCATTAATAAATATGTGAAAACTTTTATTTGAAAAAAATTATTTAGAATATGCTTCATTCATTATTCTTGTCCATAAGACTGGGAATAATAAAGAGCATTGTAAATTACTGGCAATTTTTTTTTCAGAGCTCTTAAGTTACCATAGAAATGAAATGGCTTTTCCCAACAGATTCCAGATATTTAGAATTCCAAAGGTTGAGATGATAAAATTCAGTAAGGCCTTGATCACTGTTTGAGCATCTGCTTTAGCTGATAGGAGCACTTCTGGTAATTCAGACATCATACACAATTATTCTAATCAGTATCTCTTACCTTCTGAGGATGGAAACTCTATAAAAACCTTTTGCTACCGGATCCCAGGTAATAATACCTTCAGTAGGCTTCCTTAGCTTCCTTATGTGCCCCTTGTAAACAATTTTTCTGACAAGTAACATACCTTTGCATTATATCCTGAATTATTTGATCTTTATTCCAAGTATGATAAGATTCCAAGGAGTTCAGTATATTTCTTTTGTTTAAATGAGCTTGTTGACAATATGAAAAGCCATCCAAGCATACAACAATTGAAGTACAGGAATAATTTTATTGTATAATTCCTAAAGCCCTATGGTGTTCTTAGATACCCCTGGTTTCCAATTTCTAAATCTTGTGAAGTTGCACGTTTCTGAAATTGTGAATAGGAATCCCTGGATATAAGTAATGGGGATTAAATTCATCCAGTCAAAACTTTAGAAGCCTTTTTCACAGCTTGGTGTGCAAATTAAATTTCTTTACACATTTTACTGCATCTGGTATGTGCACCATAATGAATTACAGAAATCTGTTGGAGAAACTGGGACGACTCTAACAGATTAAGAATTAGTTTACAATGTGATATTTTATTTCACATGGATGTTAGAAAAGCCTCTATTCTTCCATATTTGTTTCATAGCATGATAGACTCCAAATGCATATTTTGCTATCAATATAGACATTTACTTCAAGATTGGTGGCTAAGTTAAAAGTTTGTGCAAGAACTATGAGTTCTACTTCTTGGGCTGATTTTATGTTTGCAGAAGATAAGCGTCTAAAACCTCATGAGGAGATTCTGGGAATATGGCAGAATAGAAAGTCCCAGGAACTGGCCGGGCGTGGTGGCTCACGTCTGTAATCCCAGAACTTTGAGAGGCCGAGGCGGGCAGATCCCGAGGTCAGGAGATCAAGACCATCCTGGCTAACACGGTGAAACCCCGTCTCTACTAAAAATACAAAAAAAAAAAAATTAGCCAGGCGTGGTGGCGGGCGCCTGTAGTCCCAGCTACTCAGGAGGCTGAGGCAGGAGAACGGCATGAACTTGGGAGGCGGAGCTTGCAGTGAGCCAAGATCGGGCCACTGCACTCCAGCCTGGGCAACAGAAGCAGACAAAAAAAAAAAAAAAAAAAAAGTCCCAGGAACCTATCTCCCCACATAGACAATAATCGCACTGGAAGAATCTGTCTGATGTAACTCTTCAGAACTCTGGAGACTCCAAAGTCTGGAGACTTCTGAATGCTTGGAACTTCCTTGGAAATGCTTAGATAGTAAATTGTGGTTAATTCCAATTTCAGCTCTTAGTATAGTAGCAACTACCCATCCCCTACTCCCAGCCACGTGGCAGGCAGGTGTGCAAATATTTCTGGAGCAACCTACACACAGCTTGTAGGAGCCGGGATAGGCAACAATGGACCCTGTCCTCCGAATATCAGGGATTCATGCTCTCTAATCACTAATCGCTGCTTTTAATCGCAGAGGTGCAGACAAAGAGGTGGGTGACCATTGCTGTTTCACTTCCCAGTATTGTTTCAAGTCCCTCCCACTCTGGCTAAAGTGCCTTCTAGGACATTTTAAGGTCTGGTTCTCTTTTCTCTCCCCTTCATTTTCTCTTTTCCCTTTTCCTTTCTTTGGGGACTAGGACATTCAAAAGCAACTGCATACATAGGGAAAAGTAGAAAGTGATTGTGCACACCCAGGGAAAGTTACAGACTCAGAAAAGACCTATGACAACCTTAAGTGCAATGGTGCGATCTTGGCTCACTGCAACCTCTGCCTCCCGGGTTCAAGCGATTCTCCCACCTCAGCCTCCCAAGTAGCTGAAATTACAGGTGCATGCCACCATGCCCAGCTAAGTTTTGTATTTTAAGTAGAGGAGGGGTTTCACCATGTTGGTCAGGCTGGTCTCAAACTCCTGACCTCATAATCTGCCCACCTCGGCCTCCCAAAGTGCTGGGATTACAGGCATGAGCCACGACGTCCGGACAACTATAAAACTCTTAAAGAAAACAATATCTTCATGATATTGGATTTGGCAATGATTTCTTGAATATGACCTCTAAGGCACGGGCAAAAAAAAAGAAAAAGAAAAATTTGACTGTATGAAGATTTAAAACTTTTGTGCATCAAAACACAATATCAGGAGGCTGAGGCATGAGAATTGTTGAACCCAGGAGGTGGAGGTTGCAGTGAGCCGAGATCACGCCACTGCACTCCAGCCTGGGCGACACAGCAAAAAGAAAAAAAGAAAAAAAAGAGACAATATCAATGGAGTAAATAGGTGGTGGGGCTCAGGACACCCTACCCCAAATAGGGAACCTTGGCATGTTGAATATTTTAAGCTGAAGGATTTGAGAAGCAGCATGTACAGATGTACAGGAATGACTTTTGACCTTTCCCTGAAGCAGGTCATAATACCTTCATGTGAGAGGTATCCTACCCTATACGAGGAGGAAAGGGTCATCCTTATCTGAGAAGACAAAGGGACACCGAGAGTACCCTGAACAAACAGATCTTGCTATTTTCCCCAATTTATAACACTGAGCTTATTACACTTTGTCTTATCACATTTCTCCATAACTCTCCACTCTTCATCAAATCTAGCATAAAACCACTCAAGTGTAATTGCTTCATCAGATGTTCATTTCCTGTGAAAGCTTCTGTGTCACATAAAACTTATATTAAGTAAATTTACATGCTTTGCTCTTGTTAATCTGTCTTTTGTTACAGTGGCCCCAGCCAATGAACCTAAAATGGGTAAAAGGAAAAGATATTTTCCTCCCCTACCGTTTCTCATGACCAGGAAGATACAACTGGGTTGCCCTACTTGCTCTGGAGCCTGCAGACGGGATCATGGGAAAACTGACAAAAGTCAGTGAAAAGTAAGAATTCTTATCAAAGTCAGCACTTCCAGATCTGTTGTGCCGGGTTCAGAGAGAAAGGTAAAAACTTCCCTTTGTCCCTTCCCTTCATTTCCAAACTCGGATTTGCAGGAGAAAATATTTGTAAAATTAGTTATTTTGATTGGGACTCTGATTAAATTTGGGTTTTAGGTATCCATTAGTTATTGATCCTTTTCCAACACAGGAACAGCTATTACTTTCCTGTTTCTCTCATTTTAAGTCCTGAGAGCTTGGCTTGGCTTTCTGCTTGTTCAGGCATGCAAACTGTTGGTTGTTATGCATGCAAGTGAATAACTGCTAAGTTGGGGGGCCTAAGAACATGGCTGGATAGAAATGTGGGTTGCACTCCCCATTTGTGGCTAACATCCTCCTGACCATTGCCAACTATCAGGGAGGTTTTCTAAATCTTTCCCTTTTTTTGGCTATCTTTGGGAGCGGTTTTGAATCTTGGGAGGGCTACATCTTTTGCACTCTCTTTGTAGACAAGTCTTGCATTCAGGGTCAAGTCATAAAAGGCTGCTTGGCTTTGGTTTTGAGTCACTTGATAGATACCTTTGATTTAAAAGTAAAGGGAAAATATTTTTTTAAAGTTCATGTTTACCTCTTTGTATTTTATTTTTTATTTTTATTTTTTAGAGATGGGGACTCACTCTGTCACCCAGGCTGTAGTGCCATGGCACAATCATAGCTCACTGCAACCGTGAACTCCTGGCTCCAGGGATCCTCCTGCCTCAGCCTCCTAAGTAGTTGGGATCACGTGCATAAGCCACTGCGTTGACGTGGCTTATAGAGCCGGGCGTAGTGGCACATGCCTGTAATCCCAGCTGCTCGGGAGGCTGAGGCAGGAGAATCACTTGAACCCGGGAGGCGGAGGTTGCGGTGAGCCGAGGTCGCACCATTGCACTCCAGCCTGGGCAACAAGAGCAAAACTCCATCTCAAAAAAAAAAAGACAGAAAATATTTGGGTCTGTTAATAAACATGTCCTTTGCCACATTGAAAGATTATGCTATGAGGAAGCATATGCCTCCAGAAATTATAAAATGGTCTATTCATAAAGTTATTGATCTACTACAGGATGCTGATATATGAGTTCACAATTGCCTGCTTCCTAGTTTTCACTGAAAAAATTAGGATCCTAAGGATTAAAACTTATAATCAATATATGTAAATGAAACTATGAGAAAAAATAAGGATGAAGAGAAACAAAATTTTGTATGCAAAATATGTGAGGTATAAAGGTCACGTTTTTTGGTAAGGGAAGAGTATCTTAAAGTAGAATGACTGGTAGGAGAGTAGGAAAAAAGCTGAATGGATTTTTTAAAAAATTGTAGGAGGTTTGTGGAAAAGGAGTCTTATCTTGTGTGATCAAGGCTGGCTAAGATTAAATACATTTATTTATAACTTTATCGTAAAAAATAGTTTTAGTATTAATAGTACAATGATGCTAAACTAGAATTTGTTTTTCATTTTCTTTCTTTCTTTCTTTTTTTTTTTTTTTTTTTTTTTTTTTT
>NW_016802870.1:45014-60950 GCF_001698545.2 Rhinopithecus bieti | reverse complement strand
AAAAAAAAAAAAAAAAAAAAAAAATTTAATGGTGTTTAACCTTCTTTGTATTTGTATGGGTATCTGTTAGTAATATAAATGTTTCAGAAATTGTATGAAGTTCATAGAAATTTGTCAATACCCTTGCTCTTTATTATATGTCCAGCATAATTATCAGTCACAATTCCAGTTTTTATGTTAAAATATTGTATACCACAGAAATAACTAAATTTGCTCATCAAGTGAACTCTCATCAGATCTTTAACTTTGACTATTTTAAATCTTTTGTCATCACAGGTAGTTTTTACTTTACTTTGATTCTTCTGTGAATGCATTATGGAACAAATGCTTCATCTTCAAAGAAACTCATGAGAAAGACAGGTACTATGAAATATAAACCTCTGATAATTTGAGACCATGCCATTCCATTGAGTAAGAATTTCCAGGACTAATGAAGAACTTGATGGATTTGTAAAACTGCTAACCCAAGATTAAGCAGAACAATAATTAATTACATGAGACTGAATTAACTGATGAGGGTGATTATCTTTTTTTTTTTTAATTAAGATGGAGTCTCACTCTGTCACCAGGCTGGAGTGCAGTGGCATGACCTCAGATCACTGCAACCTCCGCCTCCTGGTTTCAAGCGATTGTCCTGCCTCAGCCTCCCAAGTAGCTGAGACTACAGGCATGTGCCACCACGCCCAGCTAATTTTGTATTTTAGTAGAGACGAGGGTTTCACCATGTTGGCGAGGATGGTCTTGATCTCTTGACCTCGTGATCCGCCCACCTTGGCCTCCCAAAGTTCTGGGATTACAGGCGTGAGCCACGGTGCCTGGCCGATGATTATCATTTTAATGACTTTTGTTTGAAACATTACCAGTTCAATGTTTTGTTTTCCAGATTTAAAGAAAACCTTTTCTCTCTTTTCTCTTAAGCTATCTATAACTTACCTGATCCCCCAGAATTCAGAAACTCTTAGTGAATGTTTTTATGTTCATGGCAATATAGTTATTTGCATAAGTTCAGCAAGAATCTGTTCTCCTTGTAACAAGACACAATTGGAAAAGTTGGTTATGTTACCAAAACTTTTATTGCAATCTCATATTTGAGAATGATGTGCTTAGAATTAGCTTATGATCAGGTAGTTTTAAGAAACTAAGGTTGACTTTATGAAACTAGTGCCTACAAAGCCCCCTTGGAAAAATCAGCATGTTACCTGGCTTACAAGGCACCCAGACTTTCAGGTGAGTAAGGAAAGTCACTTCCTGGCATGTCTGGGAGCCTCAGGATATTTTGGAGACCTCAAGAAGAGAAAAATTTACCCAAATCTATAGGTATTGTAGGTGAAGTCTAATGGCAAGATCTTGGCTTGGCTTCATAGCCTTAAGAAGCTTTTAAAAGTCCATTCTAAGATTTCTTATTAAAAGTTTCAGCAAGACAAACCAAAAAAGACCTATGTGGTGAGTTACAATTCTTGCTTCATTTATGTGAATAATATGGCCAAATCTCATGAGGTCAGACTTATTTTGTAAACAAGAAACAGAAGAGGGGTGACTATAGAGAGAAATTTTATGTTTCAATGGAAAACTATGGCACACTCTTGTGGGTTATTATAGTCCTGTTCATTGTGCTTGAGCTATGTTTTTTTTGACCTCTTGTTAAACTCCATTTTACTTTCTATGTTTTTATCTTCCATGAATTAGACTGGATCCTACCATTATCACACATTTTGTTAGTTGTTACCAAATTATCAATTCCAGTTTTCACCAACATCTGATTACAATTCTCCAAACTAACATTTCCATTTTTTCCCCTGTTCTCCTGATTTGTCATGACGGAGAACTAAAACTTGAATGCCTAGATCTTCATCGAGACTATTTAAAGAAGCCTTGCAAGCTAAAGCTGGATGCTTCCATGCTCTGTTCTAGGAAATAACCATGACTGTGACATTGATACGTATGCTATCACCAAAGACATTCAAACTGCAAACCAGGAAATTCATCAAATTGCTACTGCTATCCTCACTCCATAATCTAAAGATGTTTCGAGACCAACATCTAGGAATCTTAACTTGCTGCCCTCTGGACACAGAAACTGAGTTTAGTATCTGTTCCACCCATTAGTCTTTGTTTTCTTCCTTTTTTTTTTTTTTTTTGTTTTGTTTTTTTTTGAGACGGAGTTCCCCTGTTGTTGCCCAGGCTGGAGTGCAATGGTGAGATCTCAGCTCACTGCAACCTCTGCCTCCTGGGTTCAAGTGATTCTTCTGCCTCAGTCTCCCTAGTAGATGGGATTACAGGCGGATGCCACAACGTCCAACTAATTTTTGTATTTTTAGTAGAGATGGGGTTTTACCACGTTGGTCAAGACTGGTTTCAAACTCCTGACCTCAGGCGATCCGCCTGCCTCGGCCTCCCAAAGTGATGGGATGACAAGTGTGAGGCACTGTGCCTGGCCTGTTTTCCTTCTTTTTCCCAGAGAAATCCCCCTTGTTTAATGATGATTTGGACCACCCAGTAAATACCCTCTACTACTCGCTAGTCCTAAATGAACAAAATGGATTTAGATTATTCAAAGTAAAGAAAATGTATCTTATTTATTTAAACAAGAGGAGGGAATGACAATGAAACTCTCTTTGACCAAACTTTAGTTGGTCTCCTCTATGCCCTCTTGTCAATTAGTCCTTGACCTTGCACTTCAGTGTCCATCCTTTTTGGGCCTACATTGCCCAATTTTAGCAAGAATCCTGCTTATTCAGTTGAAAGAGAATCCCCCCAACACATACACTTTGATATCTGATCACCATGGCGTACCTTCAACAAGGCATGTGTTAGGTCAGTTTAGCAAGAATTCCCTCTACCCTCGATGTCTTCTCTTAGTAATTTTACAGGCCGGGCGTGGTGGCTCATGCCTGTAATCCCAGCACTTTGGGAGGCCAAGGCGAGCGGATCACAAGGTCAGGAGTTAGAGACCAGTATGGCCAATATGGTGAAACCCTGTCTCTACTAAAAATACAAAAAGTTAGCTGGGCTAGCGAGACTCCGTCTCAAAGAAAAAAAAAAAAATTTACAAATACCAAGTGACACCCCTACCCTGCTTCTTGGTTATAAACCCCTACTTTTCTTTATTCAGAACTGAGCCCAGTTCTGTATCAAGGTCTTATTTTCCTACTGCAGTAACTTCTGAATAAAATCTGTTTTTACTACTTTACTGTTTGGCTCTGCTTTTCTTTAATAGTACATATGGTTAACCACATCCTTCAACATTCCTCAGTAAGGTTAGATTAAATCCAGTTTCCCACAAAAGTTGATTTTTTTTCTAATGGCTCCATGATAGAATATCATGCCACAATTTATTTTAAAACTGTTTTCCTCTTGTTAGACATTTACATGATTTCAAATATTTTCCCATTATAAGCAACACCATGATAAATATTTTTTTTTTTTTTTTTTTTTTTTTTTTGAGATGGAATCGCTCTGTCACCCAGGCTGGAGTGCAGTGGTGCGATTTCAGCTTACTGCAACCTCCACCCCCTGGGTTCAAACAATTCTCCTGTTTCAGCCTCCCACGTAGCTGGGACTATAGTAGCACACCACCACACCTGGCTAATTTTTGTATTTTTAGTAGAGACAGGGTTTCATCATATTGGTCGGCTGGTTTCAAACTCTTGACCTCAGGTGATCCACCTGCCTCGGCCTCCCAAAGTGCTGGGTTTACAGGCCTGAGCCACTGCACCCAGCCCATGACAAACATCTTTATGCATAAAACATGATGCACATTTCTATTTTTTTTTTTTTAGGCTACCTAGAAGTGGATATTCATGAAGATGAATATTTTTGAGCTTTAGTACATATTCATACACCATCTTCTGAAAAAACTTTACTAATTTACACTCCCGAGAGCAGTGAATGAGAGGGCTTATCTCACCAAAGTTAGACATATCTTCATGTTGCTGACAGGGAAAAGGTTATTAAGCTTTTGATAAGAAAGAATGATGGAATGAGGTCTTGCTGATTGAAACTAACGTGGCTGGACATGTTTGGCATATAATGTGAACTTGTCTGTTTTAGCATAACAACTTGACAGTAGTGGCAAGTTATAAGTTATCAGTGATAAATATAGGCTGCCTAGAAGAATGGCAGTTGAGGGGGCACATAACATAGGTCCATATGACTAATGTCTGAGAAGCAGACTCACAAATAGTAGTGCCTGGAGTTTCTGGAGATGATACAGTGAGTTGGCTTTTATTTCTGAGGTTTATTTCTGAGGTTTTACAGTTCTTTCTAAGCCTTACATTTTAATAAAATGTTTTAAAAGTAATACATGATAATGGTACAAAATTCAAAAGGCACAAAAAGGTACATCATGAAAAGTAGGTATTCTATACCTGTCTTTCAGTCATCTAACTTTCCTTCCTGGAGTCAACCAGTATTACCAGTTTCTGGTTTATCTTCCCAATGATATCCTGTGCAGTTACAAAAATAAATTCCTCTTATATAGTTCTCTTTTGTCCTCCTACCCAAAAGTTACCATATAATACATACTGTTTTGTACCTTGTTTCTTTCATTCAGAAATTTGGCCTGGATATCATGCCATATAGGTATACTGTAGGAGCAGAAAGGGTGTGATACCTTTAGTCCCCATCGTAAGGGTCACAGCAGACACTTCTATAACAAAAGACAGTTTAACAAGAGAAAAGCATAACAAGTTTATTTGATTACAGTTTTATGTGACACAGGAGTCATCAGCTTGCAGATCCAAAGACCCAAGGTAAACAGTATATTTTTATCCTTAGGTGTGATGAAGCATGGACAGCCATGTAGAAATATGATTGGCCAAAATGGTGTGAGCTAATAGTAATAGACTGAGGAGAGGCAGGGGACACCAAGCAAGGCCTGTCCATTCAGCTTATTCTTGGCTTTTTTATGCAGCATACCTTCTTTATGGGTATAGGACAGGACCCTCTCTGGAATGGGGGTCTTATCACCTACACTCAAAAAGGTAGATCAGGCCGGGGACAGTGGCTCACATCTGTAATCCGAGCATTTTGGGAGACTGAGGCAGGTGGATCACCTGAGGTCAGGAGTTCGAGACCAGTTGGCCAACAACAACAACAAAAAATCAGCGGCCGGGAATGGTGGCTCACGCCTGCAATCTCGCACTTTGGGAGGGAGAGGCAGTTGGATCACTTGAGGTCAGGAGTTTGAGACAAGCCTGACCAACATGGTGAAACCCTGTCTTTACTAAAATACAAAAAAATTAGCCGGGTGTGGTGGCTCATGCCTATAATCCCAGCTACTCTGGAGGCTGAGGTAGGAGAATCGCTTCAACCTGGGAGGTGGAGGTTGCAGTGAGCCAAGATCGTGCCATTGCATTCCAGCGGGCAACAGAGGAGCCTCATCTCAAAAAAAAAAAAAAAAAATTAGCTTGGCAATGTGGCTCAGCCTGTAATCCCGTACCCAGGAAGACTGAGGCCGAAATCGCTTGAACTGGGAACCAATGCAGTGAGCCAGATCACGCCACTGCACCCATCTGGCAACAGATGGAGAGTCGGTCTCAAAAAAAAAAAAAAGGTCAAGTAATTTTCTTATGACCTCTTTACAAACAAGATGATGAAAGACGAATATTTCCAAGGTTTTATGACTGCACGGGAAAAGGGTCTGGTTTCTATGACTCCCCATAAACAGGGATTTTATTCTGTGGTTAGCCCTTTTGGGGAGAATTGAGAGGAAGACAAAGAGAGCAAGGAAAGTCAGAGAGAAACTTTGTTTCTGAGGATCCTTCTGAGGCTTTCATTTTGTTTGCTTGTTTTTTTTTATTTTTAATTTTTGTGGGTACATAGTAGTAGGTGTGTATATTTATGAGGTACATGAGATATTTTGATACAGGTATACAGTATATTATAATCAAATCAGGATAAATGTGGTGTCTATCACCTCAAGCATTATCCTTTGTGTTAGAAACAATGCAATTTTACTCTTTTAGTTATTTTAAAATGTACAGTGAAATTATTGTTGACTATAGTCACTCTGTTGTGCTATCAAATATTAGACCTTCCTGGCTAACAAGGTGAAACCCCGTCTCTACTAAAAATACAAAAAATTAGCCAGATGCGGTGGCATGAGCCTGAAGTCCCAGCTACTCAGGAGGCTGAGGCAGGAGAATCACTTGAACCCGGGAGGCGGAGGTTGCAGTGAGCCGAGATCGTGCCACTGTACTCCAGCCTGGGCGACAGAGCGAGAATCTGTCTCAAAAAAGAAAAGAAAAGAAAAGAAATCTTTACCCAGTCCAATGTTCCAGAGAGTTCTCCAATGGTTTTTCATTTGTTTGTTTGTTTTTGTTTTGTTTTGTTTTGTTTTGTTTTGGAGATGGAGTCCAGGCTGGAGTGCAATGGTGCAATCTCGGCTCACTGCATCCTCCGTCTCCCAGGTTCAGGCTATTCTCCTGCCTCAGCCTCTGGAGTAGCTGGGATTACAGGTGCCTGCCACCACACCCGGCTAATTTTTGGATTTTTGGTAGAGATGCGATTTCATTATATTGGCCAGGCTGGTCTTGAACTCCTGATCTCAGGTGATCCACTTGCCTCGGCCTCCAAAGTGCTGGGATTACAGGCGTGAGCCATCGTGCCCGGCCCCAGTGCTTTCTTTTTTAAAGTAGTTTCATAGTTTGAGGTCTTAGAGTTAAGTTTTAATTCATTTTATTTGATTTTGTATATGGCGAGAGATAGAGGTTTAGTTTCATTCTTCTGCATATGAATAGCCAGTTTTCCCAGCATCTGAGGCCTTCATTTTGGGGTATTTTTTTTCTGAGTCCCAACAATATAAAAAGCTTAATTACATATGTAAACATATATTCATTATTCAGCATATATTTCTTGAGCACCTACTAGGTGCTACACTTGTTCTACACACTGAAATACAGCAACTAACAAAACACAGAAAAATCTCATCCCTCATGGACATTGTGTCACAGTTGGAAGGAAAAGAACCAAAATAAATAGGTAAAACATATGTTACATTGTAGAAAGTGTTATAGAGAAATATAAAATGTTTGTTCAGCCAAACTGAATGTATCCTTGATCACTGTGGGGTACCCGCAGAGGAAAAGTGGTCTGCCACCTGGGCTGAGCTTGCCAAAGCCTAGACAGGCACAAGAGCAGCGAAGAGTCCTGCTCAGAAATCAGGAGCCAAGACCTGAAGACCTTCAGGATCAAAGACCAGTACTTAGCATGGAGAGGACCCATTGCCTTCTCCTCCTGACCCAGCCGGTCCTCCTGAAAACAGAAACCCTACTATAGGGAGAAACACCTGTCCACTGACATGGTCTTGAGCCAGGAGGTCCCTGTCTGAGCAAGGCAGTGAAAGAAGTCTGAGACAAGAATTGTGTCCTGGACTCTGCAAATTCATCAAAAGTAGCAGTTCACCCTTTAAGGAGATTACAATATACCCCTATGCACATAAAGACCAAATGGAAAGTAGGGGATCAGAGGTCTGCAAACTGTGGTGAGGGCTGTCCTACCCTTCAAGCCTGGCTTGTCCCCTGAGAGGTGGCTAGTGATGGAGGTTGGGGGGTCACAGAAAGTAGAGGTTACAGATCTCTATAGCAAAGCAGATTGGAGTGGCTGCCCTCCTCCCCTTACCTCGCTCCTTCCTCCCAGTGCTCCTTGCAGGAAGGAGCCACAAGGAGACTGACTTGGATTCCACAGAACAAAGTACTTTCTACTGATAAGAAACAGAAAGGGACTGGGCGCAGTGCCTCACGCCTGTAACCAACCCAGCACTTTGGGAGGCCAAGGCGGGCGGATCACGAGGTAAGGAGCTGGAGACCAGCCTGGCCAACATGGTGAAACCCCATTTCTACTAAAAATACAAAGATTAGCTGGGTTCATGCCTGTAATCCCAGCTACTCGGGAGGCTGAGACAGGAGAATTGCTTGAACCCGGGAGGCGGAGGTTGCCGTGAGCCAAGATCGCGCCACTGCACTCCAGTCTGGGTGACTAGAGCCAGATGCCACCTGGTCGGGGGCGGGGAGGGGGGAGCGGTGGGGAGGAGATACAGAAAGGCCTGTCTCAGGAGGAAGTAAGCACCCAGTCATCAAAGAGCATATCTAAGCAGAGACGGCGGGGTGGGGGGTCCTTTGTCATTCAGCAAGTGGTTAAACTCCAGGACACTTGGGGGCCCATTGACCCTAAAATGCATTGATCCTCTGTATTTGAAGAAGGAACTCTGCCCAGTTTTGTCTAGCCAAGTCAGGTGATATCTAGGATTTTTGACATAATAAGAGTTCAGAAAGACCCCCAGGAACCACAGGCCTTTCCTGGGGTTTTGCAAAGGAGCAGCATTAGCATTCATTACTGCTCTAATCAGCATCTTAATTCCATTCTGACTCTCAGTCCTTATACTAAGTACCTGGTACATATTCACCCTCCACCCCCAACGTCCAGTTAAGCTTGAGGGCAAACATGATATTCCCTAGACCATCTGTATTCCACCTCCTCTCCCTCCCCCTTTTAGAGAGCTCCAGAAATTGGTTTAAATGCAACAGGCTCCCATTGCTTAGTAACAGAAGCGCCTGCTCCTAGCAACCAGGAGCCACAAAGATGCTGCAGAAAGAGGGGGCTGTCTGGGCCCTGCTCTTGCTCAGCTATAGACAGCTGGCTTTCCTGATGTTTTCCTCATTCAGCACAGACACTCTGTCTCAGATGCCTGTTCTTGAAAAGCTGATCTCTGGGGCAGCTGCTGATCTCACCCCCAACCTGCCTGCCTAGAGCCCCTCTGAATCCCACCTCCCAGGCCACCAGGAGGCAGCTCATGATCACAACAGGGTGGCTCTGGGAAAGTGCCCTCACTGAAGAGGGACAGAGGTAACCAGCTGTGTTGGTTTCTTCAGTCTGGCCTGGTGGGTGAGAGTAGGGTGTGCCACACAGGCTCCTATAACCCTAGGTAAGAGCAATTTCTGCCTGAGGTGGAAGTGGGGGAGCATGTCATAATCTAGTACATTTGAGAGTGAAGAGAGGCAAGAGACCATATAAGATAATTCCCTCCTAGAGATCAGGAAACTGAGAGTCGGGACAGGCTCGGGCCCACACAGCCCTTCGGTGACAGCCGGGTCTGAAGCAATGCCAGAACGTGGGGCTCCCCAACATAGTCAGCACCCATGAGACTGCCAGCCCAATGTGCAGCGCCAGAGGCTTCTGCTTCCCGTCCCCAAAGGACAGCAAGAACATGTTTCTCCACTGCCTGAGAAGACCCCAACCCTCTTGCCTTCTGGGATGGCCCCAGTTCAGGGTGATCACCAATGCAGATTTTTCCATTTGACGAGCTGATTTCCTAGAATTGTTGAAATAGTAAGAGTTTAGAAGTACCCAGGAGAAGTCTGTCCAGAGCTCTAACTCTGTGGACTGGTGCTAATTGGCATCTTCCTTAGTCACAGATCTCCCTGACCTTCACAGGAGGTGCAGGTGCGTGCATTCCCTCTCCGTCTCTCTGGGGCTTCAAGCTCTGAAAGTGGGGCTGTTCCCCAGGAGTAAACCATGCAAAGTGGGGGTTGTGAGGACCTTACCCCCATTCCCTTCCCCTCACCCCTGGACCAGACTCTCAGGCAGGAACAAGCCTTCTGACTGTGAGCTTTTTTCTTGCTTCTCCCCTCCCTCTCCCCTTTCTTCCTCCCAAGAAAAGGGCTTCTGGTATCTGCCTTCCATTGCCTGGCAAACAAACCAGCTGCCACAGGCTGAGACGAGCAGCACAGATGCTGCTCAATGAGGGGCTGAAATGAGGGGGCACAGTTGCTGTCTCCAGTCACAAGCACCCATCGGCAATGGCGCTGGTGCTCACAAATTGGATACAAGGCTTTTCTTACATTTGCCAGCATTATGTCTATTTGAAAAGTCTTCCAAAGAACAGATATGCCACAGTTGGGTAAACTGCTCCACCCTTCGCTACTTCATATTTAAAATATGTCGTTAAGGAAAATTTCAAGTCTGTACACAAGTGGAAGGGCATAGTGACCCCTCTTGTACACAGCATCCAGCTTCAGCGATTATCAGCTCCTGACCAGTCACATATCATTGGATTCATAAGTACTTCAATATGGAGCTCTGAAAGATAATAACCCCTTTCAGCATAACTACAGTGTCATTATAACACCTAAAGTAATTAGTAATCATTTCATAATATCATCAAATACCCAGGGAATGTCCAAACTTTAAATGTGTCATGTCTCATCAATGTTATGGAGGGTTTATGTTATTGTGTTTTTTCCACTTTATTCTTTATTGTAGTCAGGATGTAAATAAAGTCCACACATTAATCTACGAGTTCCCCCTCAGGAATATCCTGAAATTACAAGGAACTAGGATTGTCCTGGAAACCACTGACTTGCAGGCTCTTCCTGAGACCCCTGTGAGCTCCACTTTGAGTTATAGAAGGTATTGCTAGTTCCCAAATTTTGAGATGAGACTGAGATTCAAGACAGTGAAATGAAGAGCTCAGTGTCACCCAGCTACTGAGGGACTGGGTCAGGTTGTTAACTCATATCAGGAGTCCAAACTCCTATGTGTGCCGTGATGACCACACTCTGACACCCCTACCTGCCCTACCTCCAGAAAGGTGAGGGAAGCCTTTAGAAAGGGGGCAGTAAGGCCTCCACCACTCCTGCCCCCACCCTCATACTAGTCCGGGTCTTACCCAGGATCTGTCAAGACCAGTGCAATCCCACCTTCTGTGATCTCCCTGGCCCATTTCTCTCCTCCCAGGTGATTGCCCTTGAGTACATGTGCCTCAGTCTCCCCCTCACCCAGAAGAAACTTTTATTCCTAAATATCTGTGCCCCACATCCCAGGTGAGCCTCATCTAGAACCTTTTGGAAGCAGCTCCCCAAAGGGGTCCTGACTGCCCGAGTGAGGGGCCTTCTGTGTGTGCATGTGTGGCAGGGGAGGGTGCACTGCAAGTACAGGGAAGTCTTTAGGGAGAGATCCCAAACCCCAGCCAAGGAGCCAGCCATCAGCCATGCCAGAGTGACGGTGTCCCTCTTGTCCTCGGCAGGGGCAAGGGAGTGTCCAAGCAACAACCTGGGTCTGAGCATCCTGAGGACAGGGGCTTTGGCCTCACCTCTCCCTCCCATAGGACTTTTACCCTCTGGGGACCACAAGAAGTTCTCATCTGTACAGCAAAGACACTCGAGAAAATCAGCCAGGCTGTCCTGTGGTTGAGGGAGGCCTCTCAGTTTGGAGTAATGGAAACCACTCTGGTCAGAGAGTCCTAGCATCAGGTCTTGGTCTCTGCTCTTACATTATGCAGCTCCGTGACCCCGGGCAGGGACCTTCTTCTGTGGGTCTCAGTTTTCTTATCTATACAATGAAGGGGCTGGACCAGCTGCTCTCTGGGGGCCCACTAGCTTCCAGGTTTCTATAATCGCCAGGAGAAGGAGACCCATACTTTCCTTGGTAAGTGGTTTCTGGTCTTAATTACATTTACTGTCAGGAAGGTCTTCCTGCCTATTTCCTTCTGTCTCTGAGCCTTCTTTCCTCTGGCCAAGGCCCTTGTCTAGATAAGTATGTTTATTGTCCCAGAAGTGCCTGGGCGGGCAACAGACATTTTCCTCCCCACAACTCAAGTCACCATGGAGGGAGAGTGGGGTCTAGACCCCGCCAAGTCCCTGCTCCCGATCCCCAAGGTGTTCAGGAGGGGGCAGTGTTCAGGCCACAGGTAAATGAGAGATCATAGAACCGACTGGCTCCTTGCTCTTCAAGGAGCCCAACTCCCCGATCTTCCAGATAAGGAAGCAGGAACTTTCCTCAGGAAACACAGAGCTGGGGAAGGGAACAGCTGGGGACCCCTCAGGAGGGATCTTTCCTGGGCAGGGGTGGAGATGGTGAAGAAGAGAGCCAGTCACCTAAGGAGCAGAGTTGGGGCATTAACTAAAACCAGTTTATCAAACACATCCTCAGGGAGCTCCTGAGTCCTCCTTAGGGAAGACAGGAAACACACACAAAAACACACACACATGAACACACCCCATAGAGAAGAGATTATGAGCGTATCTGACTACCAGGTGCCTGAGATGGGACTCTAACTTGACCATCCCACCCAGGGGCCGCGAGTCTCCCAGCAGCTTCATGTATTCAACAAATAGTGACTGAGTTACTGGGCATCAAACAGTAAACAAGAGGGACATGGTCCCAACCCTGTCTCTCAGGAACTTGCAGCCCAGCTCGGCAGGGGGCAGATGCTGAAGAGAGGATTCCAGTCCAGGGAGATACCCCAGGCTAAAGTAAGCCAGGGGACTGTGGGAACCCAGAATAGCCCATATCAGGAGCTCAGGAATGGTCCTATGCTGCAGGCTGTGTCCTGGTGAAGCTCAATTAGACCCTCTACCCTGTTGCAAAGACAGAGGACTGTCTGTATCCTGGGTTCTTGCCTTGGTATACTGGAAGAATAGAATCACACCTGGGTTTGGAGAATGAGTGCAAAGTTTTATTGAGTGGAGGTGGCTCTCAGCAGATGAGGAAAGCCAGAAGGGGATAGAGTGGGACGGTTTTTCCCTGGAGTTGGGCCGCTCAGTGGCCCAGGCTTTCCTCTGAGTGTCCTGGCCAAACTCCGCACGTTGCTCTGCTGGTCTGGGCCTGCAGCCTGGCAGTGCCTGTTGGTGCGTTCCTGTCGATGTCCAGTCGCCCATGTGTTCCTCCGCTGATGCGCTCCTCTCTGTGTTTAGCTGTCTGTGTCTTCTTCTGCTGATTTGCTTCTCTGGACGTCCAGCAGCTTGTGTGTGTGTCTGCTAGGATCTAGGGGTTCTTATAGGCACAGGATTGGGGCGTGGCAGGCCAGGGGAGGTCTTGGGAAATTCAACATTTGGGCAGGAAAACAAAAATGCCTGTCTTCACATAGGTCTGTAGGCACAGGCCTGGGGATGGAGCCCTAGCCAAAGACCCCACCCTTACCCCCTTCTGTATCATTTAAAGGGACTATGATCTTCCCTTTCCAGCACTTCCCTTCCATATCACTGGCTATGCCCATTTCTGCAGGGGTCAGTTCTGGTTTCTTGGAGAAGGTAGTCTTAGGGAGCAATTGGTCTCCTCTCTTCAGGACAGACAAGGAAGGTTGAGGATGTGGATGACCTTCAGGCACTTTTTGTCATCTCAGCAAGAACTGGGCAGCTTCCAGGGCTTGGAGGAGAGCTGAGGCTCCCCTTCTTTAGATTAGGGGTTCTCAAAGTATTTTATTTTTGGTTCTCAAGGTTTTGGAGTTGGTACCCCAAAGGTCATGGTTGAGGCTTCAGTGTTTTCTCCAAGCATATTGCAGCCCAGTTGCATATTGAAACTGGGTGCCCTTTCTCTTCCTGGCTGTGGGGATGTAAAGTGTGGGCTGTAGGGCCTCAGATAACGGCACAATTTTAATCAATTGTTCTGCAAAAAGTTTTCTTCTCTGCCTTGCTGATGCAGAGGGCCAAAACATTACCTTCTTCAAACCAGTGTCTGTGATTTAGCTTCCATTGACCTTGATAATGAACATAAAGGTCCCTGAGCAAGGCTACCCCTTTTGTACATCTTTGCTGCTTTTCTCCTATGTATAGCTACCAAGTAGCTGGGATTACAGGCATGCGCCACCATGNCTCCTCCTCCTCCTCCTCCTCCTCCTCCTCTTCTTCTTCTTCTTCTTCTTCTTCTTCTTCTTCTTCTTCTTCTTCTTCTTCTTCTTCTTTTTTGAGATAGAGCTTTGTTCTGTCACCAAGGCTGTAGTGCAGTGGCCCAATCTCAGTTCACTGCAATCTCCACCTCCCAGGTTCAAGCAATTATCATGCCTCAGCCACCTGAGTAGCTGGGATTACAAGCATGTGCCACCATACCTGGCTAATTTTTGTACTTTTAGTAGAGATGGAGTTTTGCTGTGTTGGCCTGGCTGGTCTCGACCCCTGGGCCTCAACTGATCTGCCTACCTTAGCCTCCCAAAGTGCTGGGATTACAGGCGTGAGCCACCACGCCCCACCATGTCGTGCAATAGTTTCTGAATAAAATTTTTTTTTTACTGATGTCATCCAAAAAACCACCAGGATGGCTAAATAGTAGAAAGGAGAGCTTTATTAGCAATACTGGTCTGCAAGCTGGGAAGAGAAAGTCTCCAGCATGGAGAGAGACCAAAGGTACTCTCTTTTCAAAGAAGGGAAGGACCGATTGGGTCTTATACCTCACAGGGCTGGTATCTTACGTATTCAGCAGGTTTTGGGGGGAAAGCTATACTATTTATGAGGGGAGCCAAGCACATGCAGCTTGGTTAAACATGTATGTAACATATATCCCATGTTCACTTTGGGATGAGGTTTTGGCATTAAAATGAGGTAGAATTTGGCTTTTTATATCAAAATTTAAATTATAGGACACAAGACAGTTTGTGCCCATCCTCTATAAAGTGGCTGAAACTGGCAAAAGGTCTTCAATAGCTTGTCAGAAAAGAATGTTTTTAAGGCTAGTCCTCTGTCCAATCAGACTTATAGTGGTCTGAGTTGTGAATTAGAGTTATCATAATTTTCCTGATAGTTCCTATTGTTAGAGAGTTAAGTAAGAGTGTGGTTTTTCTTGTAGGAATTTAGAAATTTGCCACACCAGCCAGGCCCTGAACCCTGGACTCATAGGTAACTTTGTTTCCTTAACCTTAGGGTCTGTCTTAGTTGATAAAGAGGAGTTTGTTTTGGTCTCTCAGAGCACACTGGCTTAACTAGTGTCTGGCTCTGGTTCTCTTTTGACAGTTTCTTGGTGCTGTGACTGGGACCTAAATGGGAAACACACTGTCAGACTCTTGGACATGACAAGCAGGTCTCCCAGCAAGCACTACTACTTTGTCTCCAGTCAGCTTGCTCATTTGGGCATCTTGTTTTCAGTCCAACCCCAAAATCTAGTGTTTTGGATAAATGTCAGTTTAAGCATTTTGGGCTAGATTTTGATTCTTAAGATTCTGCATATGGTCTAGAAGCTGGATTAGAGTTCCAGGTAAATAGACACTGGGTTAGAGTCCAGGGGTTCTCTGTAAGAGTTTAGTCTCTCTAAGAAACAGGCTGGGTTAGAATCCCAGTTTTCTCTGTTCATAAATGTAAGGGTACCATTAGTCAAGGACATGAGCACTTCTTAATCAACCGAAATCCCCTCCCCTACCCTTTCTTTTTTGAGACAGGATCTTGCTCTGTGGCCCAGGCTGGAGTGTTGTGGCATGATCATAGCTCACTGTAACCTCTGCCTCCTGGGCTTAAGTGATCCTCCTGCCTCAGCCTCTGGAGTAGCTGCGACTACAGGTGCATGCCGCCACACCCAGGTAATTTTTGTATTTTTTTGTAGAGACAGGGTTTGACCATGTTGTTGCACAGGTGGGTCTCCAACTGCTGGGCTCAAGTGGTCTTACAGGTGTGAGCCACTGTGCCCGGCTGAAATCCCCTCCTCTGAAACTCCTGCTGACTACATGCTTTGCCACTATAGCATTGTTTACCTTCTTACTGGGAAAACTTTCCTAAAACTCTCTTGACCTACATGGCCCCTCTGGAGCTCCTAGAATATCTCTGAGTTTGTCTATCTAAGAAGAGCCCTAGAACAAAAAGGAACAAAAATCTCGAAAACACAATTGTCAGCAGGGTGCAGTGGCTCACACCTATAATCCCAGCACTTTGGGAGGGAGAGGCAGTTGGATCACCTGAGGTCGGGAGTTTGAGACCAGCCTGACCAACATGGAGAAAACCCATCTCTAGTAAAAATACAAATTAGCCAGGCATGGTGGCACATGCCTGTAATCCCAGCTACTCGGGAGACTGAGGCTGGAGAATCTCTTGAACCTGGGAGGCAGAGGTTGCCATGAGCTGAGACTGCGCCATTGCAGCCTGGGCAACAAGAGCGAAACTCTGTCTCAAAAAAAAAGAAAAAAAAATTGTCGGGCCGGGCGCGGTGGCTCAAGCCTGTAATCCCAGCACTTTGGGAGGC
>NW_016802870.1:42370-44511 GCF_001698545.2 Rhinopithecus bieti | reverse complement strand
AAAAAAAAAAAAAAAAAAAAAACTCCACCAAGATTGGGTGTATATGGGATGCAGAGCTCCTTAAGGTAGAAATAAATTTTTCTGTACTCCTCCCCAAGATTCCCAAATAGCATTTAAAATGAGAAGAACATGAGTGACTCTGCTCAATAATCCAAAGTTTATTTGATAAGAAAACTTCTTGTCACAACTTCTAATCCATGCAATACAACCATCTTGGCCATTAAAAAACAAAATGGAGCCAGGTGCACATCTGTAGTCCCAGTTACTTGGGACGCTAAAGCAAAAGGATTGAATGAGCCCAGGAGTTTGAGGCTGCAGTGCACTATGATCATGCCTGTGAATAGCCATCATACTCCAGCCTGGGAAATACAGTGAGTCCCTGTTTCCAAAAAAAAAAAAAAAAAAGGAAAAAAAAAGGGAAATGGTATTGGTTAGTCTAAGATCTGAGATCTATCAGTAAAATGGTCAAACATAGATTTCCTTTGGTGCCTGATCCTAACACTATCCAGTTTGCTACCCTTTCTAACAACCAATATTTCATAGACATCAATTTATGTTTTGCCTTGTTGTAGTATTCCCCTTCATAAGAAATCTCAATACATGCTTGGCTTCACCTGTGAAAACCCACAATATACCTAGACCATTATGCCCCCAAAATTTACTAAGACCCCTACCTCTTTCTTGCATACCTTAAATGTCCAGTTGAAGGAGTTAAAATTCCTAGGAGACATCACTTTAGTCCAATATGTAGATGACCTCCTTCTATGTTCTGACATTTATGACAACTCCCTTTTGGACACTGAATATCATCTTAAGGCCTTAGAAAGGACCACAAGGTGGCTAGAGATAAAACTCAATTATGATAATTGTGTGTGTGATACCTGGGTCATGATTTCTCAGCCATAGGCAAAACTGTCTCTGGGCCTCTACTATTTAACATTTTACTTTCCCTGAAACAAAATGACAACCAAGAGGAAATGGTAGGATGTGGACACCTAATTTCTCCATGATTGCCTCATTCCTTTATGCTATGACTAGGGAGTCTCCTCAGACCCAGTAATCTGGGATTCCCTATCCAATGACGCTTTTGAGATCCTTAAAGCCTCTCTGCTTTCACCTCTTACCCTTGGACTTCCCAAATACTCAGCCTTTTTCCTTTTTTGGGCATGAATGAGAGGGTCATATCCTTGGAGTATGATTCCAGCAGCATAATGATCACCACTCAGTTGGGCATATTTGTACGTGTTTACTTCTTTTTTATTCTGTGACATTGATCTACATGCCTATATCTCTACCTATATCATTCTATCTTGTTTGTTATAACTATATATTTTTAAATAAAGTAGACTGATTCTTCCCATTTTATCCTTGTTTTTCAAAATTCCTTCAGCTATTCTAGTTCCTTGGCCTTTCTCTACACATTTTAGAATAATCTATATCTACAAAAAATCTTGCTGGGATTGTAACAGAAATTCCATCAAACCTGTATATCAATTTGAGGAGAATAGATATATTTTATTTGCTGAGCCAATCCATGAACATGATATGTTTCTCCATATATTTAGATCTTTGATTTCCTTCATCAGTATTTTTTACTTTTCAGCATACAATTACTGTACATGTTTCATTAATTTACACTTAGTTATTTCATTTTTGAGTGACTATTAACTGGTATCATATTTTAATTTTAGCATCCATGTAGTCATTACTAATATATAGAAATGCAATTGATTTTTGTATGTTTTCCTTGTTTCTTGTAACCCTCCTATAATCATCAGTTCTAGGAGGTTTGTGTGTGTGTGTGTTTTCCCAGTAATTATTTGAGATTTTCTATGTAGACAATCATGCCATCTGCAAATAGGAACAGTTTTGGTCTTTCCTCTCTGATACGTATGCCTTTTATCTTCTATTATTGCCTTATTGCACTAACTTGAACTTCTATCACTATGTTGAAAAACATAGTGAGTGAAAAATCCTACATCCTTGTCTTTTTTCTTTTCCTTCCTTCTTTCCTTCCTTCCTTCCTTCCTTCCTTCCTTCCTTCCTTCCTTCCTTCCTTCCTTCCTTCCTTCTCTCCCTCTCTCTCTCTTTCTTTCTTTCTTTCTGAGACAGAGTCTCCCTCTGTTTGTTGCCCAGGCTGG
>NW_016802870.1:38033-42220 GCF_001698545.2 Rhinopithecus bieti | reverse complement strand
CTCTGATTTTTTTTTTTTTTTGAGACAGAGTCTTGCTCTGTCATCCAGACTGGAGGGCAATGGTGCAATCTCAGCTCACTGCAACCTCTGCCTCTGGGGTTCAAGCGATTCTCCTGCCTCAGCCTCCCAAGTAGAGGAGCTGATAGCCAGAATAGCCAGTTTAGGGAGGAATATAACGGACCTGATGGAGCTAGAAAACACAATGTGATAACTTTCCAATGCAATCATAAGTATGAATAGCAGAATAAATAAAGCAGAGGAAGGAATCTCAGAGCTTGAAGACTATCTTTCTGAAACAAGACAGTCAAGAATAGGGAATAAAGAATAAAATGAATGAATAAGATCTGAGAAATATGAAATCATGTAAAGAGAGCAAACCTACAACTGATTGGGGTACCTGAAAGAGATGGCGTGAATGGAACCAAGTTCAAAAATATATTTCAGGATATCATCCAGGAAAACTTCCCCAGTCTAGCAAGACAGACCAACATTCAAATTCAGGAAATGCAGAGAACCCCAGTAAGATACTCCATGAGAAGATCAATTCCAAGGCACATAATCATCAGATTCTCCAAGGTTGAAATAAAGAAAATATTCAGGGCAGCCAGAGCAACCTCTGCCTCCTGGGTTCAAGCGACTCTCCTGCCTCAGCCTCCCAAGTAGCTGGGATTACAGGCATGCACCACCATGCCTGGCTAATTTTGTATTTTAGTAGAGACGAGGTTTCTCCATGTTGGTCAGGCTGGTCTTGAACTCCCGACCTCAGGTGATCCACCTGCCTTGGCCTCCCAAAGTGCTGGGATTACAGGCATGAGCCACCACAGCCGGCCATCCTTGCCTTTTTCCTAATCTCCAGTGAAAAGCATTCTGTCTTTCACCATTAGGTATAATGTTAACTGCAGGTTTTTTGTAGATGTTATTTATTGCATAGAGGAAGTTTCTTTTATTCTATTTTCTGAGTTTTATCATGAATGAAAATTGGGTTTTGTCAACAGCTTTTCTGCATCAATTCATACAATTATATGATTTTCCTCTTTAGTATATTAACTTGGTGGCTTACGTTTATTGATTTTTGAATATTCATGAGGGTGTAAGTCTGGGCTCCCCACTAGGCCTTTGCTGGTGGTGAGACCATAATTTTTTTTTTTTTTTTTGAGACGGAGTCTCACTCTGTCACCCAGAGCTGGAATGCAGTGGCATCATCTCGGCTCACTGCAACCTCCGCCTCCCAGGTTCAAGCAATTCTCCTGCCTCGGGCTCCTGAGTAGCTGGAATTACAGGCGTGTGCCACCACACCCAACTAATTTTTGTATTTTTAGTAGATATGGGGTTTCACCATGTTGGTCAGGCTGGTCTCAAACTCCTGACCTCGTGATCCGCCCACCTCGGCCTCCCAAAGTGAGGGATTACAGGCGTGAGTCACCGCGCCCAGCCCAGTTTTCTTATGTGTATTTTATACACAATATTCAGAGGTATTTTTCTGCATTTAACAAGAAGAATAGTACATGTATTTCATCTTCTCAGAAGCAGAAACCCTGTTAGCCCTATCTTATTTTTTAACAGATATTTTGTTCATAAATCAGGAAGATGCTTCAATTTTATAAAATGCTTTTTTAGTCTCTATTGGTGTGCCTTCCTGTTTGTATCTATTAATACAGGGCTTATATAAGCAGTTTTACCTAAAACTTGTGTGGTGGATGTTACATAGTTGTCTACCCATGTCCCAAAGCATACAGCATGGGTTATGGACTCAAGTACAGAATGCTGGCTGTGACTTTTGCAAGACTACAGGGAGTAGTGCACCTGAAAGTTTTCCACAGGAATGTGTGTTTTTTGCTTCCTGATCTTTGCTTTTGTTCCAGAGAGACTAAAAATAAGTATTTTCGTTTGAGATGCAGTTTCGCACTTGTTGCCCAGGCTTGAGTGCAATGGTGCAATCTCGGCTCACTGCAACCTCTGCCTCCTGGGTTCAAGCAATTCTCCTGCCTCAGCCTCCTGAGTAGCTGGTATTACAGGCATGCGCTACCATACCTGGCTAATTTTGTAGTTTTAATAGAGACAGGGTTTCACCATGTTAGACAGGATGGTCTCCATCTCCCACCTTGGCCTCCCAAAGTGTTGGGATTACAGGCTTGAGCCACCGCGCCCAGCCAGGTATATTTTCATTAAACTACACACCCTGTGCAGAGCCAGACAGAGATGTCTCTTTCAGTGTTGTTTAAAAGCGAATGAGGCCAGATAATTCAAAGCCATCGATATGATAAAATTAAAGTTACTTTGGCAAGGTCATGGATGTTCAGAATCAGCTTTATTTGCCCTATGGATCTCTGAGGAAATATAACCTCCTCAGGGTGGCCTTGTGTATCTAAAACAGAACCACATTCTTTCCCTCTTTCCCCACATACACATTCTCTTTTATCCTTTTACCTCCTGTTCTTTTCTCTTTGGCAATTCACCTTCATCCGATACACTATTTTTCTTGTTAATAGATTCTAGGCCTGTGTTTCTAAACTTGTTCTGATTTGTTCACCAATATGGATCCAGCTCTTCCAATAGTGCCTCCTAATTAAATGTGTGAAATCAAAATACACCAAAAGAACCCCTAAAGTGATTGGTTCTCAGAATGACTAGTCAATAACTAGATTTGCCTGTGGGGCAGAAGCAGCACATTAATTGTGGGGCATCTAGCAATGATTAACTTTTTTGAGTTTTTGGGTTTTTTTTCCTAGCTCTTTCCTCCTTTAACATGGTAATTAAAGCTCACTTGCCTGAGAGTAGCCCAATCTATCGACCTTTTGGTCAGTGAAGTTTTCAGAGAAAATAATACAATTATCAATCAGCAAAAGGAGGGGGGAAGATGACAAAGGGAAAAATTTAAGCGGTAGCCTCATTGGGACATTCCCTGGCTAGATGTCCGGATTCGCCACAGCGGTAGCAGTTGACCTGGCTCGCCTTGCTACAATTGATGGCCACATGACCAGTTTCGCCGCATCGATAGCACTTGACCTGGGCGCAGTCTTTCTGAATGTGCCCAAGTTTGCCGCAAGAGTAGCATTTCTGCTCTTTCTGACGATCACAATCACAAGCCAGATGTCCTAGTCTGCCGCAGGTGTAACAGTGTCGGTCTCTCTCTCGTTTAGGTTCCTTACAGTCTTTGGCGATGTGGCCGCTTCTCCCACAGTTGTAGCAGATGTTTCCGAGAAGGACACAGTTCTTAGCATGATGACCGAATTCACCGCAGCGGTAACAGGTGTAAGATAGGGTGGTGGAACTGCATCGAGAACCTCTGCCACGGCCTCCACCTCCTTGCCCTCCAGCTCCTCCTCTAGGGCATCCCCGAGTCCAATGGCCAGAGCGCCCACACGCGAAGAAATCCTTACTGCTCATGGCTGCGGTGCGATCTTCCAGTGAGCAGGCCCACCTCTGCCCCGGAGGCCCCGGTGCAACTCCCCCTTTGGGCGGCTTAGAAAGAAAGAACTGTTTTCCACTGTGGGTCTCAGTGATGTCATACAAGGTTTGCACACGGCCCCATTCACGTGTCACGGACATTCCTGACGCCCTTCCCGCCCGACTTTCCTCCTACTCAAGAAGCCAAAAGCACAATAATCTGTTAACTAAGTAGTGTTGTTTTCCGTTTTTGTTTCAACACTTGAATCATTGAGTTTGAATCCCTTCCTATTTAGGAAATTAGACTTGTAGAAGTTTTCATAATTTAGGACTTGGCCGGGTGCGGCGGCTCACGCCTATAATCCCAGCTCTTTGGGAAGGCCAAGGCGGGTGGATCACGAGGTCAAGAGATCAAAACCATCCTGGCCAACATGGTGAAACTCCGTCTGTACTAAAAATACAAAAATTAGCCAGACGTGGTGGCGCATGCCTGTAATCCCAGCTACTCGGGAGGCTGAGGCAGGAGAATCGCTTGAACCGGGGAGTCAGAGGTTGCAGTGAACCGAGATGGCGCCACTGCTCTCCAACCTGGGCAACAGAGTCAGACTCCATCTCAAAAAAAAAAAGACTTAGGCTTTCTCCCTGTGGTCTAGTATATGATCAGTTTTATATATGCTCTACGGACATGGGAAAGAATGTGTAAGATATATGTAATCCAATAAGCAAAAGAAAGAAATTAGAGTAACTCTTTTCTTGTTTTAAAAAATAAGCATCGGGCCGGGCGCGGCGGCTCAAGCCTG
>NW_016802870.1:32134-34122 GCF_001698545.2 Rhinopithecus bieti | reverse complement strand
GGATTTCTTTCTGGGTTCTCTGTTCTGTTCCATTGGTCTATGTGTCTGTTTTTATGCCAGTACCATGCTCTTTTGGTTGCTATAGCTCTGTGGTATAATATGAAGTCAGGTAATTTGATTCCTCTAGTTTTGTTCTTTTTGCTCAGGATAGCTTTGGCTATTCTGAGTCTTTTGTAGTTACATATACATTTTAGAATTGCTTTTTTTCCACTTCTGTGAAGGATGTCACTGGTATTTTGATAGGAATTACATTGAATCTGTATATTGCTTTGGGTAGTATGAACATTTTAACAATATTGATTCTTCCAATCCGTGAACATGGAATATCTTTCCATTTTTGTTTGTCCTCTTCAACTTCTTTCATTGGTGTTTTATAGTTTTTATTGTAGAGAACTTTCACTTCTTTGGTTAAGTTAGTCCCTAGGTATTTAATTTTATTTGTTGCTATTGTAAATGGGATTCCTTTTTTAAAATTTATTTTTCAGATTGTTCACTGTTGGCATATAGAAATGCTACTGATTTTTGTATGTTAATTTTGTATCCTACAACTTTACTGCATTTCTTTGTCATTTCTAGTAGTTTTTCTTGAGTCTTTAGGTTGTTACAAATATAAGAACCTATCATCTGAAAACAAGGATACTTTGACTTCTTTCTTTCCAATTTGGATGCCCTTTATATCTTTCTCTTGTCTAATTGCTTTAGCTAGGACTTCCAGTACTATGTTGAAAAACAGTGATGAAAGTGGGCATCCTTGTCATATTTCAGATATTAGAGAAAAGGCTTTCAGCTTTTCCCCATTCAGCATATTACTAGCTGTGTGTCTGTTGTATATGGTTTTTATTATGTTGAGGTGTGTTCCTTCTATACCCAGTTTTCTAAGGATTGTTATCATGAAGGAATTTTGAATTTTATCAAATGCTTTTCAGCAGCTGTTGAAATGATCATATGGTCTTTTCCTTCATTCTGTTGATATGATGTATCACATTAATTGATTCATTTATGTTGAACCATCCTTGCATCACAAGGATAAATATCACTTGGTCATGAGGAATGATCTTTTTAATGTATTATTGAATTTGGTTTGCTAGTATTTTGTTGATGATTTTTGCATCAATATTCATTGCAGATATTGGCCTATAGTTTTCTTTTTTAATGTGTCTGCGTCAGATTTTTGTATCAGGGCAATACTGGCCTTATATAATGAGTTTGGAAGTACTTCCTTCTCCTCTATTTTTCAGAATAGTTTGAGTAGAATTTGTATTACTTCTTCTTTAATTGTTTGGTAGAATTCAGCAGTGAAGCCATTGGGTCCTGAGCTTTTCTCTACCGGAAGACTTTTTATTATGCTTTGGTCTTATTACTTGTTATTGGTCTGTTTGGGTTTTGGATTTCGTCATGGTTCAACATTAGTGGATTGTACATGTCAAAGAATTTATTTCTTCTGGATTTTCCAATTTATTGGCATTTAGTTGCTCCAATTTATTGGCATATAGTTGCTCACTAATGATCCTTTGAATTTTTGTGGTATCAGTTGTATTGACTGCTTTTTCATCTCTGATTTTGTTTATTTGGACCTTCTCTCTTTTTTTTGTTAGTCTGACTAAAGTTTAGTCAGTTTTATCTTTTCAAAAAACCAACTTTTTGATTCGTTGATCTTTTGTATTCTTCATTTCAAATTTATTTATTTCTGCTCTGATATTTCTTATTTCTTTTCTTCTACTAATTTTGGTTTTGGCTTGCTCTTGCTTTTCTAGTTCTCTAAGATGCATCATTAGGTTATTTATTTGAAGTTTTTCTTCTTTTTTGCTTTAGGCACTTATAGCTTATCAGGAGAACCCACCCCCAATATTTCAACATAGGTTCTTTCTATTTTCCATAAGTGTCGGCCAAATGAGAAATAAAGAGAAAGAGTACAAAGAGAAGAATTTTACAGCTGGGCCTCTGGGGGTGACATCACATATTGGTAGGACTGTGATGCCCACCTGAGC
>NW_016802870.1:23163-27472 GCF_001698545.2 Rhinopithecus bieti | reverse complement strand
CCTCAGCCTCCTGAGTAGCTGGGATTACAGGCACCCACCACCACCCCAGCTAATTTTGTTATTTTAGTAGAGACAGCGTTTTGCCATGTTGGCCAGGCTGGTCTCAGAACTCCTGACTTCAGGTGATCCACCCACCTCAGCCTCCCAAAGTGCTGGGATTACAGGCATGAGCCACTGTGCCCAGCTGCTTGATTCTTTTCAATTATTTCAATCTCTTGGTTAAGTGCACTATTCTACTGTGGCTGAGCTAGTATCCAAGATGTAAGACAAAGTCATCTTTACTCTTTGCTCTCCTCTCCTTAGGCAGAAGCAAGAAATCACTTTCTGCTGTGAGCTGCAGTGCCTGGGGTTGGGGGAGGCATGGTGCAAGCACTCCCTTAGCCACCCCAGCTGGTATCTCTCTAAGTCACGTGCTACCCTAGTCCACTGGTTCTAAGCCCAGGCTAGCACTATAAGTTGCCTAGGAATGGCGATCCTTGTGTCCTAGACCGCCTTTCAATTTTATCTAGAAGCCCAGAGCACTTTAGCCCACGGTAGCAAAGCTTGCTGAGAAAATCAAGTTTTGACTGTTGGGATGGCTGATTCCCCTCTGGCTAGGGCTGGTTAAAGTGTTCCCTACATGCACAGGTGCTGGCTGAGCCCAGCGTGGCTTTATTCTCCACTGTGACAGGGCAGCACTGAGTTCAATGTAAATTTCCCCAGTTGCTGTGCATTTCCTTTCCAAAATGCACAGATTCTCTCTCTTTGGCTGCATGGTTGCTGAAGGGTGACGAACGAGGGGTGGTGTCAGGGATTCAAGACTCTCTCCTGCCTTTCTCAATGCCTTTTTCAGTGATAGGAAGTTAAAACCAGATACTGTGATTGCTCACCTGATTTTTGTTTCTCGTGATGGTGGTTTTCTGTGTGCAGTTAGTTGTTAAAGTTTGGTGTTCCAGGCCGGGAGTGGTGGCTCACGCCTGTAATCCCAGTACTTTGGGAGGCCAAGGCGGGTGGATCACCTGAGGTCAGGAGTTCAAGACCAGTCTGGCCAACATGGTGAAACCCCATCTCTACTAAAAATACAAAAATTAGCCGGGCATGGTGGCAGGCACCTGTAATTCCAGCTGAGGCAGGGAGAATCGCTTGAACCAGGGAGGCAGAGGTTGCAGTGAGCCAAGGTCGCGCCATTGCATTCCAACCTTGGCGACAGAGGGAGACTCTGTCTCAAAAAAAAAAAAAAAAAAAAATTTCGTGTTCCAGTGGAGGTGAGGGGGACAAATGGTGTTGACTTTTATCCCACCATATTGCTCTGTCCCCTGGATTCCTTAATTCACTAAATAATTGGAACTCATAGTTTGAAACATACTATTTAGAGGCATACATGTAAAAATATCTTTATATTACGAGTTATTTATTTATTTATTTTAGACAGGAGGAGTCTTGCTATGTTGCCCAGACAGGTCTCAAACTCTTGGGCTTGAGAAATCATCCTCCTGAGTACCTGGAACCACAGTCGTATGCTGGCTACTATGACTTTTTGATGTTTCGATTTTAGACATTATCTGTGTTTTTCCATTTTGGAGGATGAACATTTAGTCTTCTTTTACCACCCACCCTATGCACTTGCACAGTCCAAACTCCTCATTCCAAGTATGCCTCCCTTCACCTAATATTGGTTGTGACAATATTCAATGTTTTCATAATTGTAAGTATGTAAATGACACTCATGCCTGAGCCATTTGGAGAGTACTCTGATCACTTCATTACCTGCATGGTTTTTTATGTTTTCTGGAGTTAGTTATTATCATTCTTTATTTCTTTAGTTTCTCATATATTTACCTAAATTTTATTTCATAGTTCTATCTATGTGTTTATCTTTATACCAGTACCACATAATCTTGATCACTGTAGCTTTGCATTATACTTTGAAATTGGGAGGAGTAAGGCCTCCAGTTTTGCTCTTTTGATATGACTATTCTGAGTTCCTTGAATTTTCATATGAATTTTAGGATCAGCTTGTCAATTTCTGCCAAAAAGGCAAATGGGCATTTGATGTGGATTATGGAATCTGTAGATCATTTTGGAGACTATTATTATCTTAAAAATATTGAGTCTGGCTGGGCACGGTAGCTCACACCTGTAATCCCAGCACTGGGGAAGCTGAGGCAGGCGGATCATGAAGTCAGGAATTTGAGACCAGCCTGACCAACATGGTGAAACCCTGCCTCTACTAAAAATACAAAAATTAGCCAGGCATGGTGGCGCATGCCTGTAATCGCCAGCTTACTCGGAGGCTGAGGTTAGGAGAATTGACTTGAACCTGGGAGGCAGAGGTTGCCAGTGAGCTGAGATCCACCACCCATGCACTCCAGCACTGGGCGAACAGAGCAAGACTTTGTCGCAAAAAAAAAAAAAAAAAAAAAAAAAAAATTGCCAGGCGCCGGGCTCAGCCTGTAATCCCAGCACTTGGGAGGCCGAGACGGCGGATCATGAGGTCAGGAGATCGAGACCATCCTGGCTACATGGTGGAAACCCCCATCTCTGACTAAAAATTACAAAAACTAGCCAGCGAGGTGGCGTGGCCTGTAGTCCCAGTACTGGAAGGCTGAGGCAGGAGAATGGCGTAAACCCGGGGATGGTGGGCTTGCAGTGAGTGAGATCCGGCCACTGCCTCAGGCTGGCGACAGAGCCAGACTCCATCTCAAAAAAAAAAAAAAAAAAAATTGACTCCATTCAATACATGGCACAAGTTATTGTTTTTGTTTCATTTATTTAGGCTTCTATTTTCATTCTCTGATATTTTGTAGTTTTAGTATACACGTTTTGCACGTCTTTTGTTAAATTTTAAAGTATTTCGTCATTTTGATGCTATCTTAAATAGAATTATTTTCATATCATTTTTCAATTGTTTACAGTTATTGTATAGAAATACAATTATTTCTGTATGTTGATCTTGTATCTTACAACCTTGCTGAACTGATTTAATAGTTCCAGTAGTTTTTTAGTGGATTCCTTAGGATTTTCTATAGACAAGATTATGTCATCTATAAGTAAAGATAGTTTATATTCTTCCTTTCTAATCTGGATGCCTTTTATTTCATGCTCTTGCCTAATTGCCCCAGCTAGAACTTCCAGCACAATGCTGAATAGAAATGGTGAAAGCAGGCATTCCTGTCTTGTTCTTTATCTTAGGAGGAATGCTTGCAGTCTTTGACCATTAAGTATGATGTTAGCCATGGTTTTTTAATTTTTAAAAAATCTACATAACTTTTTTATTGGGTTAAAGAAGCTCTCTTCTATCCCTAATGTGTTGAGTGTTCTTATTATGAAGGGGTATTGAATTTATCAAAGGATTTTTCTGTATCCTTGAGTTTGCCTTGCCTTTGGCATTGGCTAGAATCACCAGTAGTACATTGTTGAATAGTAATTGTGAGAGTAAACATTTTTGTCTTCTTTCTGATCTAAAGAGGAAAGCTTTCAGTCTTACCATTAAGTATCATGTTAGCTGTGGGCTTTTAGTAGATGCCTTTTATCAGATTGAGAAAGCTCACTCCTATTCCTAGTTTACTAGGTGTTTTTATCATGAAACTGTGTTGAATTTTATCAAAGTGTGTTCACTGAGATGATCATGTCAGTTTTCTCCTCTCTATTCTGTTAATATGGTGTATTACGTTGATTAATTTTTGTAGGTTCATCTAACCTTACATTTCTGAGATAAATTCCACTTGGTAAAGGTATGTAATCCTTTTATATGTTGTTGGATTTGATTTGCTAGTATTTTGTTGAGGATTTTATGTCCGTATTGATAAGGAATATTGACCAATAGAGATTTTTTTTCTTGTGACATTTTTGTCTGTTTTTTGTTTCAAGGTAATACTGACCTCATAGAATAATTTTTGGAGATCTTCCAGTCTCTTCTTTTTTTGGAATAGTTTGCAAAGAATTGGTATTATTTCTCCTTTAAATGTTTGGAACATTTTATTAATGACGCCATCTTGGCCTGGGCTTTTCTTGTGGGAAGTTTAAAGATCACTACGTCAGTTCTTTACTTGTTATAAGTCTATTCAGATTTTCTAGTTCTTCTTGAGTCAGTTTTGGCAGTTTGCGTTTTTCTGGGAATTTGCTGTTTCATCATTTTATCTAATTTATTGGCATAGCGTTGTTCACAGTGTTCCTTTATACTGCTTTTATTTTTGTAATTGTTATTAATGATGAACACTTTCATTCCTGATTTTAGAAATTTGAGACTTCTCTCTTTTTTCTTGGTTGGTCTAGCTAAAGGGTTTTCGAAAACGAACTTTTACTTTTTTGTTATTCCCTATTATTTCTA
>NW_016802870.1:17093-20269 GCF_001698545.2 Rhinopithecus bieti | reverse complement strand
AAAAAAAAAAAAAAAAAAAAAAAAAAGAGAGTATTTGTAGGTTTCAGGAAATCTGTATTAGTCATGGTTCTTCAGAGAAAGAGAACACCGTGTGTGTGTGCGTGCGCGCGCGCGTGTGTACGCATGCATGCATGTGCGTAAAGAGAAAGAGAGAGAGAGATTTTAAGCAATTAAGAACTAGGTAGTAATTAATTAGGTAGTAATTAATAACTGTAGAGGATGACAAGTCCAAAATCTGCAAGGTGGGCTGACAGCCTGGAGCTCCAGTAAAGAGCTGATACGGTAGTTCAAGCCCAAAGGCCATCAGGCTGGGAACCTAGAGAAGAGCCAATGTTGCAGTTCAAAGGCCATCTGTTGGCAGAATTCCTTCTTACCCGGGATAGGTCAGTCTTTTGTTCTATTCAAGTCTCCAACTGATTGATGAGGTCCACCCACATGATGGAGGGCAATGCTTTATTCGAAATCCACTAATTTAAATGTTAATTTCATCCAAAAGCACCCCTCACAGAAACATCTAGAATTATGTTTCACCAAATATCTGGGCACTGTGGCCCAGCCAAGTTGACATATAAAATCCATCATCACATCCTCTAGAAGAAGCCCAGTCTCCTAAGAAATGTATAGGATGCAGGAAAAGAGAAAAATAAAGTCTCAGTTGTTAGCTTGAAATGAGTGGATACAATAGAGGTTCCCAAATTTCTTCCTTACCACTCCTTAGGAACGGCTTGTTAACTGGGAAGTTTAGACAAATAGGTAGGCCTAGGACTCTAAGTATTTTACAGGGTTCAAGATTTACAAGCTGTGCCTCTTTCTTTTCCTTTTTTTTCAAGACGGAGTCTTGCTCTGTCACCCAGGCTGGACTGCAGTGGCTCAGTCTTGGCTCACTGCAACCTCTGCCTCCTGGGTTCAAGCAATTCTCCTGCCTCAGCTTCCCACATAGCTGGGATTACAGGCACCCGCCATCACACCCGGCTAATTTTTGTATTTTAGTAGAGACGAGGTTTCACCATGTTGGCCAGTCTGGTCTTGAGCTCCTGACCTCGTGATCTGCCTGCCTCGGTCTCCCAAAGTGCTGGGATTACAGGCGTGAGCCACTGTGCCTGGCCTGTGCCTTTTTCTTGAATTTCTCTTCTTAAGGGGTCACGGTGCATTATGGAAGTTTATCAAAATAAAGCGATGTGGAAAGAGTAAGTAACTCAATCTGTAAGAATTATGTGCTGATTTCAATTTTATAATACTTTCAAAAAATGCAGTGTTCATTTATTAAAAATAGTGAAGATAATCAATAATTAGGGGCATGGAAAAGCAGTGAAAACAGCACAATATTGTATCTATAAAATGTTGATGTTTGTCTGTGCCATTGGTAAATAGTGTTGGTGGGGGGAAAGTTGAGTCTCTTATGCATTGAGACTTTGGGGTGACGTGTAGTGATTTCCATATGGCTGAGCCTAGGACCAAGCTCCTTGCCTGAGTTGAAGGTAGAGGTAGAAGTTCCTTGAAAGAAACAGAACTAATTCTGTTTGCTGATGAAGATTCATCTGTGCATGGTAAAAACACAGCCTCAAACACAAATACAGTGTCATAAAAAATGTTAATGTTAAAACATTATATGTACATTTTTTCTTTTTTTTTTTTTGAGATGGAGTTTCACTCTGTCATCCAGGCTGGAGTACAGTGGTGCGATCTCAGCTCACTATAACCTCTGCCTCCCAGGTTCAAATGATTCAGCTGCCTCAGCCTCCCGAGTAGCTGTGATTACAGGTGCCTGCTATCACGCCCAGCTAATTTTTGTGTTTTTTAGTAGAGACAGGGTTTCACCATGTTGGCCAGGCTGGTCTTGAACTCCTGACCTTAACTGATCTGTCTGCCTTGGCTTCCCAAAGTACTGGGATTACAGGTGTGAGCCACTGCACTCGGCCCCCACCTCTCTCTCTCTCTCTTTTTTAAATAGAGACAGGGTCTTGCCATGTTGCCCAGGCTGGTTTTGAACTTGTGGGCTCAGGCAATCTTCCTGCATTTGCCTCCCAAAGTGCTGGGATTACAGGCATGAGCCACCATGCCCAGCCAAAACATTATATATTTGAACAAAAATCATGAGAGAACACAAAGATGCTTGCTGTGGTTTGAATATGTCTGTCAAAGTTCATATGTTGGAAATTTGATGCCCCATGTGGTGGTGTTGGGAGGTGAGCCTTAAAGGGAGGTGTTTGAGTCATGGGGGCACCACTCTTATGAATAGGTTAATGCTATTATTGAGGGAGTGGGTTTGTTATTTCAGTAGTGGGTTCCTTATTAAAGGACGAGTTCTGGCCCCCTCTTGGGTGCTTTCTCTCTCTATGTCTTTGCCCTTCCACCATGGGATGATGTAGCAGGAAAGCCGTTGTCAGATGCCAGTCCCTCAATCTTGGACTTCTCATTCTCCGGAACTGTGAGGAAATAAATTTCTGTTCTTCATAAATTACTGAGTCTGCGGTATTTTGTTACAGTAGCACATAATGGACTAAGACTATACTAATGGGTATGAAGTTTCTTTTCGGGGTGATGAAAATATTCTAAAATTGATTGTAGTGGTAGCTGCACAGTTCTGTGAATATACTAAAATCCATTGCATTGTATACTTTAAGTTGGTTAATTATATGATATGTAAATTGTATATCAATAAAACCATTAAAACAGAAAAAGAACAGAGATAAAAGGATTTGTTAAAATAGTGTTGTAGAATTTGGGGTTAACTTTCTTATATTTTAACTTTTGTGTAATAATAAATGATTATTTTAATTTAGAAGGGGTTCTTTGTACCACTGAGATTTCAGCATTTCTTTTTTATTTAATGCATGCCTATTTCTCTTTTTTCTTCTTCATATGCACACTGTTGTATAATCTTTTTGTGTATATTATATAAAAAATGCAAACCCATTTTTTCCTGAATAATGTTGATATAACATTTTTAACAAGTTAATTTGAGAGGATGATGATGTATAAGTTTATGGGTTTTAGGTTTTATGAATTTGTGGGTCTCAGTTTTTGATATTTCCAAACTGGCTTTTTTAGAAAGCAATAAGAACCAGACACCAAAGTAAAACATTAATAAAGATAAACAAAATATTATTTTGTATTCTTTCTAGTTCACACCCAAAGAGGGATGTAATTCAGAGCCTCTTTTTTTTTTTTTTTTT
>NW_016802870.1:9507-16580 GCF_001698545.2 Rhinopithecus bieti | reverse complement strand
CCATTCTCCTGCCTCAGCCTCCCAAGTAGCTGGGACTACAGGCGCCCGCCTCGTCGCCCGGCTAGTTTTTTGTATTCTTTAGTAGAGACGGGGTTTCACCGTATTAGCCAGGGTGGTCTCGATCTCCTGACCTTGTGATCCGCCCGTCTCGGCCTCCCAAAGTGCTAGGATTACAGGCTTGAGCCACCGCGCCTGGCCGCCTCTTGAGTAAATAATGCCATTTCTTTCAAAATTAATATTTGAGTTCTCACAGAAGACAAGAACAGGCCTTGTAGTAAGCAGTGAAGGACACTGAATCTTATTTTTAATGTCCAGACAATACCAGGGTTGTGAATAGAAAGAAGAGAGCTGTCCATGTTGGTGGCCTACTGCCTCTTACCCCCAAATTGATTGAACACCTTTGCAGTTTTTGTTCTGGTTCCCTGTCCCTGGATCTTCTCTGTGGGTCATCATCAATAAGGTGTTCTCTTTGCCCAAGACAGGCTGGTTGGGCTCACCCTGAGAGCTGCTTTGGAGAGGATGTGTGGAAATATTTTTTTCTTTTTTTGAGACGGAGTCTCACTGTATCACCCAGGCTGGCGTGCAGTGGCATAATCATACCTCACTGTAGCCTCGACTTCCTGGGCTCGAGTGATTTTTCCACCTCAGCCTTCTGAATAACTGGGAGTACAGGTGCGCACCACCACGCCCGGCTAATTTTTGTATTTATTTGTAGAGACGGGGTTTCGCCATGTCACCTGAGCTGGTCTCGAACTCCTGGACTCAAGGGTTCCGTTCACCTCGGCCTCCCAAAGTGCTGGGATTACAGGTGTGAGCCACCGCGCCCGGGCTACAATTGTTATACAAATTTTTTTTTTTGGCGGTAATTTTTACAATTTTCAACATCAGGCGTAGGAGGAGAGGAGTAAGAGGCCCAAGAGGGCTGCAGACTGGCAGTGAAGGTGAAGAATTGGAGAGTAGACCACTAACGATAACAGAGGAAATAAAGGTAGATGGTTGGCTAAGAATAATGGGAGAGGGATTGACGAAAGAAGGATGGGCTGAGGGAGGGATGATGGTGGAGGCTAGTGTGACCGAGGGGAGGGGAAAAGTGAAAGAAGCAGAGTGGGATAGCGTCCTGGGAAGGGAGTGAAGGAGGTCGGTGGACCGCTAAGGGTTAGACTCCTAGAGGCGGGAGAGCGGGTTGGGGGGTGAAGGGGCGTGAGCAGCGCATGCGCTGGAAGCACACTGCGGCGATTCAGGAGCGGTTGTGCTTTTCTGGCTTCAGCGTTGCGGCTCAAGGCACAGCTGGTCATGTGCCTGCTGTCCATTGCCGCTAAGGCCTGCTGCTGCCATTCAGGCGTCTCTCTCTCTCTCTCTTTCATGCCGCTCTCTCCACCCCATCTTGGGACAGCCGGCTCTAAGAATTCCTGCTACGACACTGAATTCAACCAGGAGGTAAAGGAACGATGTAGGGGAAGAACAGAACATGGAGGGCGGCGGAGGGAACTTGGGCCAGGAAGATCCTTAATTTGTTCATTTTTCCAGTTCACGGGAGGAAAAAATGGAATCCGTTACAGGCCCCAGTTTTCCAAAAGGATGTTGGGCATTTGCTTCCCATTGTGAAAGGAATGCGGACTCCTTACCTCTAACTAGAGTCAAGGCACCTGAGCATCGGTGTTTTCCATAATGTTCCCTGTTTAAAACATTCGTGGTTCGTCATTTGTAGCAGATGTATTTAAAGGGCGAGGCCTTAGGATTATGTTCAGCCGATGGTTTATGAGAGTTTCCCTTGCCTTTGTTCAGGTTGACTGGTCTTACGTGAATCCTGGGGTACTCTAGCCCCCTCCCTTGGAATTGAGACTCATTCCATCTAGATCTGGGATTCACTCTGATCACCTGCAACGCCTTCTTTCCCCAATTCAACTTCCCTAGTTTATCGCTTCTACCCGCATTAGGGAAGGCTGGTAATGGCTCTCCTTGGGCACTGGGGCAGAAGAGTGGCGAGAAACACGTCCACATAGCATCAGGCATGCATACTGTATACAAATAGGAGCAAGAAGGGAGAGGACTAGCGAGGTGCGCAGGTTATTTGAGAGGCTGGATGAGGAGGCGCGGCGCCGAGGGGCGGCGCTCAAGCTAACAGTATTTGAGGAGACCTGAGTTAAGGGGAGGGGCTCCAGTGGGTGGCGGAGAGAGGGAGGCACGCATGCGCAAGACGTGAATGGCGTAGGGGTTGGAGGTTTGGAAGGTCTGGAAGGGAAGGACTCGCAGGCATATTTACGAACGCAAAGTTGCTAGGAGTTGGTACCAGCAGTTGGGAGGTAGAGGTGGAGCTCATGCGTATTTGAGACAACATCTTGAAGGTTGGGGAGAACGGTAAGGAGGAAGCGGCGCGCATGCGTATTTCAGACGGAGTGCCGGGGAGGGCAGGCGCTCAGCGTTCGGGTAACTAAGGTTGCAAAATGGCGAGGGGGGAGGTAAGCTGTCTTTGCTTGGCCATCTTGGGCTAGCAGGCCCTGCAGAGAACTACCTTTTTAGCTGAGTGAAGGGATCAGTCAACCTGAGTTGGAGTTCTCCTATGCTGTGGCCAGATCCACTAGAAATTAACCCAGAATCTTAGCCTCTCACTGGCCTATCGGTAAGTGGGTTCAAAAATGAGGAGGCGATGATGACTCTGCAAAAGGTTGCGGCAGCTGGCGGTGCGTAGGAAATGCGTAAAAAGGGAGCACTTGGAGATAGGCCACATTTGGGCAGTACGCATTCGGAGGGCTCTCTCTGGCTTTCCGATCTTGGGACTCTGTACTTGGCTCTGAATACAGTCATCCCATCAGAGTAGCAAAACACTGTGGTTGTAGTGTGAGAATCTAATGTTTATGTTGGCCGAAAGCCCTTGATTTTCTCCCCTGAGAACATAGGCGTGAGGATTTGGATGTGTTTCCAAATGCTTGTTACTCTTTGCTGTAAAACTGGAATTTGGACCTATGGCTGCCTGGGACTCATACTGTCGTGGAGAAAGATAGAAAGATAGTTAATGGCAGTGGTGGTATGAAAGTGACCTGGGCTTTCACCCTTTCCTTTATTTTTTCTTCTGTAGAACTTTCAGCACGGTTTTGTCAAGGGGGAAGATTAGAGTTTCTATTTTAAAGGCAGATGTACTGTCATGACTCTCTGAAGACTTGCTGTTAATCGCCAAAACTAGTAAGTTAGCACTTAGATACAGATACATAGTTAGAAAGGGCACAGGATTAAAAGTGAAAAAAAATCTTTTCCAATAATCCTAGCTATGATTTCATGATGGTCCTTTTCCTTCCCTGGGCCTATTTCTCTCTCTCGCTCACTTATTTATTTACTTTTAGACAGTCTTGCCCCGTCGCCTAGGCTGGAGTGCGGTGGCGCGATCTCAGCTCACTACAACCTCCGCCTCCCGGGTTCAAGCGATTCTGATGCCTCAGCCTCCCAAGTATTAGCTGGGGTTACAGGTGCGCGCAACCACGCCCGGCTAATTTTTGTATTTTTAGTAGAGACGGGGTTTTGCCGTGTTGGTCAGGCTGGTCTCGAACTCCCGGCCTCAAGTGATCCGCCCGCCTCGGCCTCCCAAAGTGCTGGGATTACAAGCGTGAGCCACCACGCCCGGCCACTGGGCCTATTTCTGTATCTGTAATAATGATTAGATGTCAATAGCACTTACTACGTTTGAGGTTCTGGTCTGCGTGCTTTTACATAGGCCGTAACTCATTTGGTACTCTCGACCATCTTACGAAACAGCAGTACTGTTATTAAGTTTTTACAAATGAGAAATTTGAGGGACACGAGACTAATTTGTTCAAGGCTTTACAGCCAGTTGAATGGCTGAGACAGGGTTTTTATCCAGGTGGGATGGCTCCAGAAGCCTGTGCTCTTAAGCATTATGCTTTATTCCCTAAAAGAGGAGGCGAATTTAAAGGAGCCTTCTTTTATGATTTCAAAATCTGTTTGTAACTAACCAAAGCCATTTGAGAAAGAAGACCTGTTTTCTGTTTCTGACTGTGCAGACTACAGGGTTACTTACCTAGGAGACAAAAGGTAAAGAATTGTTGATTTGGTGCCTAGTGGGGTGGCTATCCTTAACTACCCTTGTCTTCTGTGCTTTTTGTTCTGCAGAGGGTCTAAAATGGCCGACTGCGGCAGGCTGGACACACCCTTCTTGTTTTGCCTGATTTTCTGTCTGCTCTAACGCTTTGAAACGTCTAACCAGTCATTTGCTGCAGTACATGTTTTTTTTAACCCATTATTAATATTTCGCCGTGTTGATCCAAATATACAATAATGATGGAAAGGTTATTGTCTTTTTTCTTGTAATAAAAGACTGAAAATACATTTGTTTCATTTTTATTATTTGCTTAGGATACATTCGTGGAAGTGGAATTAGTACATCAAAGGGTATGAACATTTTAAACTCTCAGTGTCTATTGCCAAATTTCTTCCCAAAAAGGTTGTATCAATTTTTACTCATACAAGCACTGAATGTTGTTGTTTTTTAATTTTAATGGATAAAACCAGTATTAATTTTCATTTGCTTATTAGTTTGGATTTTCTTCCTCCATATATATCTCAGCAGTTTTCTTTCATGTAATGATAGTTCATATCTTATGTTGATTTATGCGTTGAAGTTTTAGTTTAGTGTTTATTATTATGTTTGAGTGTGTTCTGTGAATAAAGATTACTCAGACTTTTGTAGTGTTATAAATACCTACTCCATGTTATTGTTTGCCTCTTAATTTTTGTCTTTAAATTTTTGGTTAGTAGAGATTTGAAATTATTTGGCAAATTTGTCTTCTATTTTGTGATTTTTCTTCTATTGTTTAAATTTGAGTAGCTCCCTCAGTCTAGAAATTTGGTAAATTTTGTAACTTTGCCTGAGGATAACTATCAAGCATGGGAGAAAAACATCCATAATTTCACCACCCAGAGAGAACTATTGTTAATACATTTATTCACTTCATTCTCTGCATTTTTCTATGCAGTTGATAATATATGTGTACTATATTGTGTTTTGTTTTTAACATTATAACATGCGTATGTCCATGTTAAACATTCTTTGTAATTGTCAGTGTTTCATGATGTTCTGTTGTATGGAAGTGTTTTACAGATTTTCAGTATTTTAAATTATGTAATGAATATCTTTTCATTTGGTTTTTATTATTCATCTATTTTGGGTTGTTATCGAAGAGACTTCTAGAATTAGTTATTTGTCAAAAGATTTGAACATTATAAAGAATTGGCATAGTTACTTTTCAAAAAATTAATGTCAGTTTTTGTACCCAGTCATTTAAGTACTTATAAAAAATGTTTTTGCTTTTTTTTTGCTGACTCCATATGTAAATGAATGAATGGTATCTCTTCGTTTTTTTGTTTTGTTGTGTTTTTTTTGAGACAGGCTCTCCCCCTATTGCTCAGGCTGGAGTACAGTGGCGTGATCATGGCTCACTGAAGCCTCGACTTCCAGGGCTCCAGAGATCCTCTCACCTCAGCCTCCTGAGTAGCGGGACTACAGGTGTGTGCCACCATGTCCAGCTAATTTTTAAATTTTTTTGTAGAGATGGGGTTTTGCCATGTTGCTCAGGCTTGTCTTGAACTCCTGGGCTCAAGTGATTCTCCCATCCCGGCTTCCCAAAATGCTGGGATTACAGGGGTGAGCCACCATACCTGGCTGATGTCTTTGTTTTGTGATACAGTTCTTTTATTATTTGGTGAGGCTGGACTTTTAGATCTTAATTACTAGCTCTTATTTCCTTTTGTGAATTATTCAATTTGTGCCTGAATGTTATTTGTAAGTTGCAAATGTCATTTGTTGCAGATATGCTCCCAGTAATATTTGTTGCCATTGAGTCTGAAGAAATGTTTGGAGTTCCAAATATAATTGCTGTGTGGATACATGTCTGGTTCTTGGTAGCCATTTTGAGATAACATTTGTCTGACCTCTTATCTTATTTTTGTTTTTATTTTTAGAGTGGAGGTCTTGCCCAGGCTGGTCTCGAACTCCTGGGCTCAAGCGATCCTTCTGCCTCTGCCTCCCAAAGTGCTGGGATTACAGGCATGAGCCACCTTGCCCGGCCTTGTCTGACCTTTAAACAGAAATTCATTTCTTTTTATCTAAAAGGAAAGCACTTTTGAGTACTGTGCAACAGTGGTGCTTCCTGGCTCTGGGCATGGGGAGAAGACAGGGCAACATTTTGTCCCTAATGAGAAACTAATTTAGACAAGAAACAAAACAGTGGTCTCTTCTCCCCTATCCATTCAGGGACTGGTCTTATTTTAAATATTTCTGAGTGGCCTGAGGGAGGATATAGGCAGGTAGTGAAATGTCCACATTTATACATACTGTTAAATGCTTTGGGGATGTGAAATGCTAATAGGAACACACTAGCATGTGAGAAGGCACCAGGAGTGGGCTAATTGGCAGAAAGGAACAGTGTATAGGCAAGAGCAGTGTAATAACTTTAGGGGAAAATAATATGTTAAGCTTATTAAATAACAGCCTCATAGAGACACTGGGTCCCAAAACAGTGATCTCAGTATAACTGTCAACAACTTGCTGATGTTTTCAGCCCTATTTGCTGGTCAGAGACAAAAAAAGCCATTAAAAACCTAGGTATTATTAAGAAAGGTATGAGACACAGAAAAATGCCATCCTATCTTTGTGTAAAACTGTCTGAACCAAATAACTATTACAGTGGTAATCTTACCTCAAGGAGTCTGTTACTATCACACGATTTTGAAAAGGGAGTGGGCAGAGTGTGTTACCTCTCTGTTTCATTTTTCTTGTTTATAATACATAGGTGAATTAGATATTCTCAAAGGTCTTGGAGGGGTCTAATTCTGGTTTCCTGAAACTGAATGTTATTTCTAGTTTAGAGAATCTGTTTAATTGTGTTTATTAAATAAACTATTCTGACATTCCTACTCTGATCTGTATATTATCTATTTTGTATTTAATAACATTCTAACTTTTTTTTTTCAGTGAAGGATGAGGATTATTGGATTTAGAAGTGCCAAATGAGCTGTTACTTATTGCTTTTTGCTATCTAGTTACACTGGGTTAATCCAGTTAG
>NW_016802870.1:5496-9249 GCF_001698545.2 Rhinopithecus bieti | reverse complement strand
TTAGTTGTAAGCTCCCATTTTCAGCATTTTGCTAGCTGTAGATATTAAACCAGGCTCATGTGGGTAGTAGGGTGGGGAGGTTAAGAGGAGTATATAAGCAAAAAGGGAAAAAAAAAACTCATGTTTTAGAAGAGGGGGTTGAGAAGTTCCTTTATTGGAAGTCTGTGCACGGAAGTCCCATTTTACATCATGCCAGTGTCTAGTTCCCAATTCCATCTATGGCCAGGGGTTAGGGAAAGCCTGAATATTTGAAATAACCGAAAAGCATTTAATCTTTGATTTCTATAATTTGTTCCTCCCCTGTCTTGATGTTACAGCCAGCAGCAGCCTGGAGCAGCACCCCCTGGGAAGAAATTTTACATCGGCCATTATAATACAACCTGATAAGTGTTACAGCACTTACCAGATTGTATTGTAATTGTCTGTGTATATGCCTGTCTCTCTTCCTGTTATTAGTTAGACTGTGAGCTCCTTGAGGGCAAGGAAGGTGTCTTCATCTCCAGAGCCCAGCCTGGCACATTAGTAGGTCTCAGTAAATGTTTATTAGATGAATAAATGAATGACTCATCAGCAAACATTTATTGTGTGCCTGCTAAAGTGAGCTCCACAGGCTCTGGACTGTCAACTATTTCTTCAAAAAGCATGTGGTCAGAAACTTGATATTTCTGTATATATCTTCCTAAGAGTTTCTCATGAGACAGTGCCATTTTTGTGTTTGGATTTCAGTCCTTGATATTTACGGATGTTGCAACTGTTGCTATTGCTGACACTTGCTTTCTTGGTGGGACTTGAGTGATGACTGTTAGATTGGGGCCTCATCCTCAGGGCCCAGGTAATCATCCAAATAGTCCAAATAGTATTCTTAGATAGGACTTTGCATTTTCTCTTTCTTTCTTTCTTTCTTTCTTTCTTTCTTTCTTTCTTTCTTTCTTTCTTTCAGACAGGTTCTCACTCTGTTGCTCAGGCTGGAGTGCAATAGTGCGATCACGGGTCACTGCAGCCTCGAGCTCCTAGGTTCAGGTGATCCTTCCACCTCAGCGTTCTGAGTTAGGACTACAGGTGTGCGCCACCACCCCTGGCTAATGTTTGTATTTTTCATAGAGACGGGGTCTCGTTATGGTGCACAGGCTGTTCTCGAACTCCTGGACTCAAGCGATCAACCTCCCTCAGCCTCCCAGAATGCTGGGATTACAGGTGTGAGCCACTGCACCCAACCAGACTCCATATTCTAAACCAAGGGTGGGCAAACTTTATTGCCAATGGGCTACCTGTTTTTGCAAATACAGTTCTATATTGGAACACAGCCACGTTCATTCACTGATGTTTTACCTGGGGCGGCTTTTGGGTCCCAATGGCACAGTTAAGTAGCTATTAGGGTGGTGCAAAAGTAGTTGCTGTTTTTGCCATTAAATATATTGGAGACATTGTGGCCCACAAAGCCTTTGTAGAAAAAGATTGCTGTGCCTACTCTGGATCATCACTCGACAGTGATGGTTTCATTCCTCATTCCATTCACCAGACCAGAATTCATATTTATTTACTTCATTTGTCATTGCTTATGACAAGTCTTTTTCCTCTTTTACAGATAAACCAGCTAAGACATGTTTTAAAGTAGGAAATTAAAAGACCTCCCCCAGGGTCCTGCAGTCAGTCAGTTATACCCTGTCTTTCAACATCAAGCTTTGAACCTCTACTCTAGAAATACCTTTTATTGTATTCAAACTTGAAGCACATGGACATAGCATGCTTTGGTGCCTTCGCCCTTGCTCCCCTCCTTCCTACACAGTTCTTTGCAATGAGAATATGGGAAATAAGGACTTAATGTGGGATAAGGCAGAAAGGTAAGCTGAGGGAAATGTTTAGAGGGTCCTAACACTAATTTTTAAATGAAGAAGTGGGGTGTCTGAAATATTCATTTATTTAGACGTATACAGGTAGTGAGCCTAGACTTCCAAGAGCTTAGAGCCCCTCCCCTTGTGCCTCCCCAACTTTACATGTACTATCTTGGTAACCTGCCTATGAATATATTTTGATTCATTTCACTTCATTAAAAGTCGGAGAGCTCAAAGTCATATTTGAGAAAGCTAAATTTAAAACAAAATGGAGGAAACATTGAATAGGCTTATCTTGTTGGATAGGATCATCCTAGGAATAAAATAAAATAGAAGGAAAAGTCTTACAGCCATATTGTTAAAGCTGCTTGCTGGATTTTTCCCAAAATTTTGTTGTGAAAGCTGTCAAACATACATACAGAAAAGTTGAAAGAATTGTATGGTGAAAAGCCATGTACCCAACACCTAGATTTTATAATTAACATTTCACTATACAGTCATGTGTTGCTTAAAGACAGGATGTGTTCTGAGTAATGGATCATTAAGTGATTTTGTTGTTGTGTGAACATCACAGGGGAGTGTACTTATACAAACCTAGATGGTATAGCTTACTACACACCTAGGCTATATGGTATAGCCTATTCCTCCTAGGCTACAAACCTGTACAGCATGTTGCTGTATTGAATACTGTAGGCATTTGGAACACAATGGTAAGTATTTGTATATCCAAACATATCTAACATAGAAAAGGTACAGTAAAAACATGGTGTTATTATCTTATGGGACCACCATTGTATATGCGCCTGTGACTGAAATGTTACTATAAGATTCAGGACTGTTTGCGTTATCACATTAACTCATCTTTGTTGGATAGGTTTTAAAAATCCGTCTGTCATCCGTGTTAATGTCATCTGTATCTGACCCATCATGGTGCTGAAAAAGTTTGTTTTCATTCTTATTTGTGTCTTCTAAGTTGGCATGAATACCAGCACAGCACAACTATGTGTAAGCAGATCTGTGCAGGAATGAGAGTTTCAGGGAGAGAATCCACGTTGTTTCTGAAAGAAAATGGCTATAGCTCACTGTTGTTTACTGGAAATAGTAGGGGGAAGGAAAGTTGGAAGTCCAAGTCCAGTGTCATATACTGCCTTGCACCTTACTCGCTTCTCTGCCTTTAGGGTAGGTGGTTTTCTGAGCAGCTTCTGCTTGGTTCTTTCCTTTAAGGCTTGCTAAAGGAGAAACAACAATGTCATATTGAAATGCCAATGAGGCAATATTTAGCATTAGAATAACTCCTTGGAATTCTAGTAAATGGATTTTTAATTTGGGCTACTGTCTAATAGTATTCTTTGAGCCTTTTCTGTTAGCAACAGCTGCAGTTTCAGTTAGGAAGCACCATGAAATTTTGTTTATCTTTATCCATGGACATGATAATGGTCAGTGTTACCTGTTTGTGTCTATCTCCTTTGATTTAAACTCAAGGGTAGAGACCGTGTTTTACTGATCTTTGCACATCTCTTACACTGTAAGGTTTGTATTCATTTATAGGGATATACCCCCAAATATATGTTTAACATTATTAAAAAAAAATTTAGATACGGGCATATTCATGGTGTTCATAACAGTAAATAATGGAAAAACTTACCTTGTCATGAATAGGAACTTGGTTAAATACATTTTGGTGTATTCATGTAATGGCACAACATAGCCATTAAAAATATTGAAGATAAATATTTGACTTGGAAAGATGTATAGAGCATATTAATTGAAAAAGGGCTAAAGAGAAACAGTATAGTTTCATCTAATCATTGTAAAATAAGAATTCATGTTTGTGCATGTACATGAACGTTGTTGGAAGAATGTACCCCAAGTGTTAAACTTTTCTGGGATTCTGGCTGATTTTTTTTTTTTTTTTTTTTTT
>NW_016802870.1:0-2012 GCF_001698545.2 Rhinopithecus bieti | reverse complement strand
GATTTTTTTTTTCTTTTCTTTTAAAATAGAGATGGGGGTCTCACTATGTTGCCCAGGCTGGTCTTGAACTCCTGGGCTCAAGTGATCTACACACCTTGGACTCATTTCACACTAAAAGATTTCTGTAATGACTCCTGAGATTTTACTCCTCTGATGTTGGAAATTTCCATGGTGTGAAGTTTTATTATGCATAAAATCACCTGGGGTGCTTGTTAAACATGCAGATTTCTGGATGTCCAGAAAACATCTCATTGGTCAAGAGCAACATTAAGATCTGCCTGTTATCATACTGATGCTTCCTGCCTAGCAAGTTCATCAGAGGAAGAGGATGAATTACGGTTGCCATGGATGTCCTTGTGAGGCAGTTGGGAAGCCTTGGTAAGTTGGCAGTGGCTTGGGGTTCCCCAGTTGGTGGTAGAAAAGAGAAGGGAAATAGGTCATGATCTCGCCCTTTCTAACTTTCTAGCTTTATTAAGTAGTTACTAAATGCCAGAGACTGTTGCAGATGTTAACAAAGTCTTGCCATGGAACTTTCATTCTTGTGGAGTTAGACAAAGGGATAAGTAACCAGTAAATGTATAATGTATCATAAGTGTTATATCAATTGTTTTTTCCCATTATGATGTAAAAAATTGCACTTAAAAATGATTAGGTTAAACTACGCAACATCTTGTGTTTTTCTCCCTTCTTCGCATTCTACCTTTTAATACCTGCCACAGTTGCTCAATGCGATGGAGGCTGACCAAGCTGAGTGTCAGGAAGGTCATAGATGATGCAAACAGTCTTTTTTCTTTTTGTTACTTCTCACTAGGCTGGATTGTGAAGGGTATTTGAAAAGTATTTTGGAGTCCACCAGATCCTCCATGTGAATGACCATGCAGCAAAAGAAGGAGGGTCCTGTCAGTGATTAAGGTAACATAGTGATTAAGGTAAGTAGGGGAAGAGAGGCTTACTTTGCCCTGATTCTTGTCAGGGAGGCTCTTAGAACTGCCATTTCCAGAGCATAAGTGATAGGCCAGCACTTTCAAAGCCTGCAACTTATTCTATAATATATCCTTCTTAAAACAATTCATGTAGATTATATGCTTATCCAGTCTGTGATCACTCCTGCAGAAGATCAGAAGAACTGAAATATGGGTGACATAGGCTCTTGCTTTTGTAAATATTTTGTTGAAACACAGTTGTGTTCATTCATTATTGTCGATGGCAGCTTTCATGCTACAGCAGAGATGAGTAGTTGGGAGAGAAACCATATGGACCATGGAGTTTGAAATATTACTGTCTGGCCCTTCACAGAAAGTTTGCCAATTCCTGGCATAGGTTAAATAAATGTACTATGTCTACAAATCCTCCTCTCCCCATTTTCCTTTCAATGGGACTTGCATTTACAGTTGATCCTAGAACATATGGAATCTCATAGTAATCATCTTGCTTCTGAATTTCTTCCCACTCAAATTAAGCTCACCTAGAAAGCACATTCACAAATTGGGCTACATATACAGAAGGAACTATGTTTTATATGCCTCATCGTAGTCAACTCATTTATCCTATATGTATGGTTCCCCCATTTTTTCCTTCTTTTCAGGGGTGACTTTTAAACTTGAGCCATTCATGAGTATCCAAAAAGTTACAACTTATGTTTTCTAATTAAGACTTTGTCCTTATTTTAGTATACTTACCCTCTCTGGCTTTTTTGCATATTTCTGCAGATGTCTTGACCTTTCTGGGGAATAAGCCCCTTTAGAAGATTAATTTTCTGTAGTTCTCTATTGAGGAAATACATGACATTTAGCTTTTTAATAATTTGATGCCATTCATTGAGCACCTACTGTGTGCTTTATGTACCCTGTCTCATTGAATTTTTACAGAAAACTGGAAGAGTTAGTTTTGTGTTATTACTACCTCCATCTCAAAGATGAGTCTTGGAAAGTTTAAGTAACTTTAGGTTACATTGTAATCAGTGGCAGAACTGGGACTTAAGAACATAATTCATGTTTGCATTTTCTTTTCTT
>NW_016802869.1:6160-7500 GCF_001698545.2 Rhinopithecus bieti | reverse complement strand
CATCTTGCTCCACCCCTGTTTCCTGAATTTTTAATGATTGCCATTTTAACTGGTATGAGACGGCATCTCACTGTGGTTTTGATTTGCATTTCTCTAATGACCATTGATGATGAGCTTTTTTTCATATGTTTGTTGACTGCCTAAATGTCTTCTTTTGAAAAGTGTCTGTTCATATCCTTTGCCCACTTCTTGATGTGGTTGTTTGTTTCTTTCTTGTAAATTTGTTTATGTTCTTTGTAGGTTCTGGATATTAGCCCTTTGTCAGATGGATAGATTGAAAGATGTTCTCCCATTCTGTAGATTGTCTGTTCACTCTGATGATAGTTTCTTTGCTATGCAGAAGCTCTTTAGTTTAATTAGATCCCATTTGTCAATTTTGGCTTTTGTTGCCATTGCGTTTAGTGTTTTAGTGATGAAGTCTTTGTACATGCCTATGTCCTGAATGATATCGCCTGGGTTTTCTTCTAGGGTTTTTATGGTTTTAGGTTTTACTTTTAAGTCTTTAATCCATCTTGAATTAATTTTTGTATAAAGTGTAAATAAGGGGTCCAGTTTCAGTTTTCTGCATATAGCTAGCCAGTTTTCCCAACACCATTTATTAAATAGGAATCCTTTCCCCATTGCTTGTTTTGTCAGGTTTGTCAAAGATCAGATGGTTGTAGATGTGTGGTGTTATTTCTGAGGCCTCTGTTATGTTTCATTGATTTATATATCTGTTTTGATACCAGTACCATGCTGTTTTGGTTACTGTAACCTTGTAGTATATTTTGAATTTAGGTAGCATGATGCCTCCAGCTTTGTTCTTTTTGCTTAGGATTGTCTTGGCTATATGGGCTCTTGGAACCAACCCATATATTACATAATACATATATGTGTACCCAATATATGCAAATATCCATCAATGATAGACTGGATAAAGAAAATGTTTCACAAATACACCATGGAATGCTATGCAGCCATAAAAAAGGATGAGTTTATGTCCCTTGCAGGGACATGGATGAAGCTGGAAACTATCATTCTCAGCAAACTAACACAAGAACAGAAAACCAAACACTGCATGTTCTCACTCATATGTGGGAATTGAACAATGAGAACACATGGACACTGGGAGGGGAACGTCACACACTGGGGCCTGTCATGGGGAGGGAACTAGGGGAGGGATAGCATTAGGATAAATATCTAATGTAGATGACGAATTGATGGGTGTAGCAAACAACCATGGCACTTGTATGCCTATGTATCAAACCTGTACATTCTGCACATGTACCCCAGAACTTAAAGTGTAATTTATAAAAGGGAATACACACACACACACACACATATATATATATATATATATA
>NW_016802869.1:0-1944 GCF_001698545.2 Rhinopithecus bieti | reverse complement strand
ATTATATGTTTAAAAGCAAAAGGTACTTCTAAAACTAGATAATAAAGAAAACAGGACATTTATTTTAAATTATTTCTTTTTTCTTTTCAACTTCTATTTGAAGTTCAGGGAGTACATGTGCAGATTTGCTATATGGGTAAATTGTGCATCATTGGGATTTGGTGTACAAATGATTTCATCACCCAGGTAGTGAGAAAAGTAGCCAATAAGTAGTTTTCTATCCTTACCCTCTTCCCAACCTCCACGCTCACGTAGGCCCTGGTGTATATCGTCCCCTCTTTGTGTCCACATCTACTCAATGCTTAGCTCCCAGTTATAAGTGGGAACATGTGGTATTTGGCTTCTGATTTCTGTGTTAATTTCTTTAGGATAATGGCCTCCAGCTGAATCCATGTTGCTGCAAATAATATGAGTTTATTCTTTTTTGAGGCTATATAGTATTCCATGGTATATATGTATCATATTTTCTTCAGATGTTTGACATTGATGGGTATCTAGGTTGATTGCATGTTTTACTCTTGTGAATAGTGCTGCAATAAACATATGTGTGCATGTGTATTTTGGTAGACTGATTTATATATCTTTGGGGATATAATGACTTATATACTTTTGGATATTACTTTTGGATAATTCTATTACACCCAGTAATAGAATTGCCAGGTTGAATATAGTTCTAAGTTCTTTAAGAATTCTCCAAACTGATTTCCACGATGGCTGAACTAACTTACATTCCCACCAGTGGTGTACAAGCATTCCCTTTTTTTCAAAACCTCACCAACATCTGTTATTTTCTGATGTTTTAAAATATCCATTCTGACTGGAATGAGCTGGTATCTCATTGTGTTTTTTATTTGCATTTCCCTGATTAGTGATATTGACACAATTCCCAGCTCAGCAATGTTGGGACATGGAGCCTCTTCAGAGGTGTTTAGGTCATGAAGGCTCTGCCCTCATGAATGGATTAATGCCACTACAGAAAGGGCTTACAGGAGTGGGTTTGTTTTTTTTTTTTTTTTTTTTTTTTTTGCCCTTCTGCTATGTGAAAATGATGTAAGAAGGCCCACACCAGATGACAGTGCCTTGATCGTAAACTTTTCAACCTCCAGAAATGTGAGAGAATAAATATCTCTTCCTTACAAATTACCCAGTCTCAGATATTTTGCTATAGCTGCACAAATGGACTCAGACAAAGGTAAAAAGTGATATAACAAGAAATTAAAATATAAACATATTTTATAGCTTTAAAAATATAAATATGAGAAACTCAATTAAATGAGCAACTTTCTAAATGAGAGGAATCACCAAAGTAGTATAGAACCAAAATACCTGAGATCAAAAACCATAGAAGAAAATGGGTAAGTTGTGAAACAATGATCAAAGGAGTTTCCAAACCCAGATAGATAGTTCTGTAGTTCTAAAGAGCACAAATTTTTTATGGCACAGAAGTTTTTTGGGGGCCATAGATGAAAATGGAAAAAATTAAATTGATTTCATGAAATTTATATGCCTCAATACCAGAATGTAACATATACAGGAGAAAATATAAATTGCAAAACAATCACACTTATGGATATACAGCAAAAAACTGTAAAGTACTAGCAAATAAAATCTCTGACTTGTACATATTTAATAAATGTAAGTGTGATTTCTAATTAAGCATGTGTTAATATGATGCACATCACTAGGCTATAGCAGAAAAAGGAACAAACCAACAAAAAAATTGGAAAGGAAATTAAAAATTGTCATTATTGCTAGATAATGGTTGTTTACCTAGAATAGAAAATGTAAAATAATTAACTGAACAAGTATTATATTTGTATATACCAGTAGTTCAGTACTGAGGCCAGTTTCTAAAAAATTACTCAAAAATATCATGAAATACCCTAAATGGGAGATGCAGTCAGAAGATAAAGGGAAACATTTCATTCCTTATGTATTGAATTA
>NW_016802868.1:0-365 GCF_001698545.2 Rhinopithecus bieti | reverse complement strand
TTTGGGAGCCCATTGGCGACCATGGTGAAAAAGGAAATATACTCAGATAATAACTAGAGAGAAGCTTTCTGAGAGATTGCTTCCCGATGTGTGACTTCACCATACAGAGCTCCAGGGTTCCCTTCTTGGAATAGTTTGTTAACACTGTAGTCGTGGATTCTGCAAGGTGATATTTGGGAGCTCATGGAGGGCTATAGTGAAAAAGGAAATAGCCTTAGATCAAAAGCGGAAAGAAGCCTTCTGAAAACTGCATTGCCATGTGTGAATGCAACTCTCAGAGGTACACGTTTCTCTTCAGTCATCAGTTTGCTAACACAGTTTTCTGGAAAACTGCAATGGGATAACTCTTAGTGCAATGAAGCTTA
>NW_016802867.1:0-1142 GCF_001698545.2 Rhinopithecus bieti | reverse complement strand
ATGGTTCTTTTGGTAGCATTGTTTTGGGGAATCTGAGGAAGGATATATTGGATTGCATTGAAGCCAATGGTGACAAAGCAAACATCCTTAGATAAAAACTAGAAAGAAGGTTTCTGAGAAAGTTCTTTGTGATGTGTGAATTCATCTCACAGAGTTATACCATTCTTTTCATTGAGCAGTTTGATAACACTGTTTTCATGGAATATGCATCAGGACACTTGAGAAGGCATTGAAGCTTATGGTGACAAAGGAAATATCCTCAGATAAAACGAAAAGAATCTTTCTGTGAAATGTTGTGTGATGTGTGAATTCATCTTACAGAATTATAATGTCATTTTCATTCAGCAGTTTGCTAACACTGTTTTCTTGGAATCTGCAATGATATATTTTGGAGTACATTGAAGCCTATAGTGAAAACTAAATATCTTCAGATAAAACTAGATGGAATCATTCTCAAAAACTACTTTGTGATTTGTGAATTCATCTAACAGAGTTACACTGTCCTTTTAATGGAGCAGTTGGGTAGCATTCTATTTTGGAAATCTGACAGGAGATATCTTGGATTATATTGAAGCCTATGGTGACAAAGGAAATATCCTCAGATAAAAACTAGAAAGAAGCTTTCTTAGAAACTTCCTTGTGATGTGTGAATTCATGTCATCAAAGGGCAGCTTATTTGCCATGGAGCAGTTTGCAAACACTGTTTTCATGGAATCTGCAAAGGAATATTTGGCAGCACATTGTGGCCTATAGTAAAAAAGGAAATATCCTCAGATAAAAACTTGAAAGAAGCTTTCTGAGCAACTGCCTTGTGATATGTGAATTCATTTCACAGAGTTTCATGATTATTTTCATGGAGCAGTTTGGTTGCACTGTTTTTGGGGAATTTGAGAAGGGATATTTTGGATCACATTGAAGCCTATGGTAACAAAGGAAATACCCTCAAATAATAACTTAAGGAAGCTTTCTGAGAAACTTCTTTATGATGTGTGAATTCATCTCACAGTGTTACACCTTTTTTTTTTTCATGGAGTCATTTGCTAACCCTGTTTTGTGGAAACTGCAAAGTTATATTTGGGATCACATTGAGGCTTATGGTGAAAACTAAATATCCTCAGATAAAATTAGAAAGAAGCTTTCTG
>NW_016802866.1:0-360 GCF_001698545.2 Rhinopithecus bieti | reverse complement strand
ATATCAGCCTGAAATTTTAATTTTTTGTTGTGTCTCTGCCAGGTTTTGGTATCAGGATGATGCTGGCCTCATAAAGTGAGTTAGCAAGGAGTCTCTCTTTTGCTATTGTTTGGAATAGTTTCAGAAAGAATGGTATCAGCTCCTATTTGTACCTCTGGTAGAATTTGGCTGTGACTCTGTCTGGTCCTGGGCTGTTTTTTTTTTTTTTTTTTTTTTGGTTGGTAGGCTATTAATTACTGCCTCAATTTCAGAACTTGTTATTGGTCTATTCAGGGATTCAACTTCTTCCTGGTTTAGTCTTGGGAAGGTGTACATGTCCAGGAATTTATCCATTTCTTCTAGATTTTCTAGTTTATTTGT
>NW_016802865.1:0-289 GCF_001698545.2 Rhinopithecus bieti | reverse complement strand
TCTTATCAGCTTCCCATCTACCTTGACCATAGAGATGTTACATTACTTTAACCATCTCCTTAGCTCTTTTGGGTCATGTGCTGCTGAGTGTCACTTTGATTTTTACTGTTTATTATGATAATAATGTTATTTTTGCTTCTGAAAGTTAAGTACTCCCACCTAGATTCTACCACTTGAGATATCATATACCACTTTACTATTGGAAAACCCAGTTCTATAGCAGCATCTACCACCATCAACTTCAGCTTGTAGATGACACCCAATAGTAAGTTTCTCAGTGATGCTGGTG
>NW_016802864.1:7497-8755 GCF_001698545.2 Rhinopithecus bieti | reverse complement strand
CACCGTAACCTCTGCTTCCCAGGTTCAAGCGATTCTTCTGCCTCAGCCTCCCAAGTAGCTGGGATTACAGGCATTTGCCACCACGCCTGGCTAATTTGGTATTTTTAGTAGAGATGGAGTTTCTCCATGTTGATGAGGCTAGTCTTGAACTCCCTACCTCAGGTAATCTGCCTGCCTCAGCCTCCCAAAGTGCTGGGATTACAGGCGTGAGCCACCATGCCTAGCCTCTCTCTCTCTCTCTTTTTTTTTTTGGAAACAGGGTCTCACTCTGTCGCTTAGGCTGGAGTGCAGTGGCAGAATCATAGCTCACTTCAGCCTCAAACTCAAGTGATCCTCTTCTCAGCCTCCAAAGTAGCTAGGACATGAGCATGCCACCATGACCGGTGGGTTTTAAAATTTTCTTTTTTTTTTTTTTTTTTTTTTGAGACGGAGTCTCGCTCTGTCACCCAGGCTGGAGTGCAGTGGCGTGATCTCGGCTCACTGCGAGCTCCGCCTCCCGGGTTCACGCCATTCTCCTGCCTCAGCCTCCCAAAGTAGCTGGGACTACAGGCGCCCGCCACCTCGCCTGGCTAATTTTTTGTATTTCTAGTAGAGATGGGGTTTCACTGTGTTAGCCAGGATGGTCTCGATCTCCTGACCTCGTGATCCGCCCGCCTCAGCCTCCCAAAGGGCTGGGATTACAAGAGTGAGCCACCGCGCCAGGCCTTCTCCGTTTTCTTAAAGGAACCCCAGTCTATTATAAACTATTTTAGGTCCCTCATGCAGCAGAGGGTACAAGAGAAAGGAGAGATAGGAGAAGTAAATGAAGAAAACAGAATTCAGTCAACTTAGAAGAAAACTTTTCTCAAAAATAAGGGACAAGGTCCTAGGAGAGAGAAAAAGTGACTGCCTTTAAATACAAACACACACATATGCGCACATACACGCACACATCTTGGCTGCTAGCTTTCAATTAAGCTGACTTTAACCATGGAGCTCCTTTTAAAAAATGTTTTTAGCCGGGCGCGGTGGCTCAAGCCTGTAATCCCAGCACTTCGGGAGGCCGAGACGGGCGGATCACGAGGTCAGGAGATCAAGACCATCCTGGCTAACACGGTGAAACCTCGTCTCTACTAAAAAATACAAAAAACTAGCCGGGCGAGCTGGCGGGCGCCTGTAGTCCCAGCTACTCTGGAGGCTGAGGCAGGAGAATGGCGTGAACCCGGGAGGTGGAGCTTGCAGTGAGCTGAGATCCGGCCACAGCACTCCAGCCTGGGTG
>NW_016802864.1:0-3970 GCF_001698545.2 Rhinopithecus bieti | reverse complement strand
AAAAAGAAGAAAAAAAGAAAAGAAATATTCCTCTTGGAACCCTTTATCCTCCAGTTCTGAGTTCAACTGGCTCTTCTCCCTGGAAGCTTTTTAGTAACTTTCCTTTCTCCTGGGTGTTACATAATTTCATGATAAATGTATATTGGGTGTTTTTTTTTTGTTTTTTTGTTTTTGTTTTTGTTTTTTTTTTGCGGGGGCGGGAGGCAGGGTTTTGAGAGAGTATCCCTCTGTTGCCCAGGCTGGAGTGCAGTGGTGCAATTTTGGTTCGGTGCAACCTGCACCTCCCGGGTTCAAGCAGTTCTTGTGCCTCAGCCTCACGAGTAGCTGGGATTACAAGTGCGGGCCACCACTTTCAGCTAATATTTGTATTTTTAAGAGATGGGATTTCACCATGTTGGCCAGGCTGGTCTCAAACTCCTGATCTCAGGTGATCTGCCCATCTTGGCCTCCCAAAGTGCTGGGATTACAGGTGTGAGCCACTGCACCTGGCTTCATCTTTTTTTTTTTTTTGTCAGAGCAGGAGAATTTGAAGTTGTTCTTATTTATTGGAAAGGCACTCAGTGGTCTTACTTGTCTAAAAGCTTAGGCCTTTGAACTCTGAGACATTTTCTCATATTATGTCTTTGACGATTTTGTTCTCTATCTCTGGAACTCCTATTAATTGTGTGGTGAATCAAGCCAGGTGTGGTGGTTCACACCTGTAATCCCAGCGCTTTGGGAGGCTGAGGTGGGTAGATCACGAGGTCAGGAGATCAAGACCAGCTTGGCCAACACGGTGAAGCCCTGTCTCTACTAAAAATACAAAAATTAGCCAGGCGTGGTGGTGCATGCTTGTAATTCCAGCTACTCAGGAGGCTGAGGCAGGAAAATTGCTTGAACCTGGGAGGCAGAGGTTGCAGTGAACTGAGATCGTGCCACTGCACTCCAGCCTGGGTGGCCCAGCAAGACTCTGTCTTGGAAAAAAAAAAAAAAATTGTATGGTGACTCTTGTAGAGTGATCACTAATACCCTTAACTTTTCTTTTTTCCATCTCTTTGCTTTTTGTTCTACTTTTAGGGAGATTTTCTCAACTTTAATTTCCAATTTTTTCATTTAATTATTAATTTCTGTATTCATATTCTTATTTATTTTATTTTATTTTTGAGATGGAGTCTCACTTTGTCACCCAGGCTAGAATGCAGTGGTGTGATCTCGGCTTACTGCAACCTCTGCCTCCTAGGTTCAAGTGATTCTCCTGTTTCAGCCTCTCTAGTAGCTGAGATTAGAGGCACCTGCCACCACGCCTGGCTAATTTTTGTATTTTTAGTAGAGACAGGGATTCACCATGTTGTCCAGGCTGGTCTCGAACTCCTGACCTCAAGTGTTCCATCTGCCTCAGCCTCCCAAAGTGCTAGGATTACAGGTGTGAGCCACTGTACCCAGCCCTGCATTCATATAGTTAATTTTCATAGGCTTCTATCAATGTTATTTTAATATCAGTTTCTTTTTAAATGAATACATTATTTTTCATGATATTAACTTAGTTTTATTGTTGTTGTTTCCTTCTGCTCCCTGCCCTGTCTCTTATTTCCTCTGAGTTCCTTTTTCAAATTTGTTTATCTTTGTTTTCTGCTTTTGTGTGGAAGTTCTTTCTAAAATATTTGGTTATACTTGTCTATCCATTCACATTTAAGAGTGAGGCACTTAAAAGGTACGTGTAATATGTCTGCAAGCTTATTGACTGGTAGGCTGCATAGTGAGGGGATGGAACGGGGATGTGGCCATTTCCTACCATTTGTCAGTGTTGCTGAGCTGGTGTCCTAGCTGGTCAGTTTCTCCAGGAAAGAAAACTCTTACTTTTTACCTGAAGGTATACACAATTGTAAGATGAATGAAGGAGAGAAAAGAGTTGGTTTTGCGGGGAGGGTCTCGCTGTTTGAAATGCAGATTTTCACTTCTGCCGGTTTTCAAGACATCTGACTTGGCCTTAGTTATGCTTTGTGACTCTGAGTTTAGAGTAACTTTATTTTGACCTCTGTAGGCTAGAGTTGGGCAGGGGATTCAGCTGCTTTTAATACAACCTTCAACCAGTCTTCTGTTTTAGCCCTACTCTCACCCTCATTATCAAGGGTTCTTAGTACCTCCAGATTCAGAATCTTTGAAGGTTCTACAGTGTAAATCAGTCTCTTAATGTCCTGCAGGCAGTTAGGTTTTGATATTCTCCTTTCTGCTAATATATATATATATATATTTTTTTTTTTTTTTTTAGGCAGAGTCTCACTCTGTTGCCCAGGCTGTAGTGCAATGGCATGATCTCCGCTCACTGCAACCTCTGCCTCCGGGGTTCAAGTGATTCTCCTGCCTCAGCCTCCCAAGCAGCTGGGATTATAGGTGCGTGCCACCATATCTGGCTAATTTTTGTAGTTTTTGTAGAGACAGGGTTTCACCATGTTGGCCAAGTTGGTCTTGAACTCCTGACCTCAGGTAATTCGCCTCCCTGGGCCTCCCAAAGTGCTGGGATTACAGGCGTAAGCCACCACTCCCAGCCCTGCTAAGATAATTATTGGGGGTCTCTGAAGGGGACCCCAGTAAGAGCATTCCTTCTTTGTTCTAAGGTCCTGAACACATTGAGAAATCAAGCAAAAAATAAATATAGAGGTCAACATATCACCTTTATTATTGCTTGAGACCAGACTCGAGGATGTGGGTTAGTATGGGAGTCAATGAGCCTGCTAACTGGCCGGGCGCAGCTCACACCTGTAATCCCAGCACTTTGGGAGGCCGCATCACCTGAGGTCAGGAGTTCAAGACCAGCCTTCCCAACATGGAGAAACCCCCCCCCCCATCTCTATTAAAAAATAAAAATAAAAATTAGCTGAGTGTGGTGGTGGGTGCCTGTAATACCAGCTACTTGAGAGATCACGCCACTGCACTCCAGCCTGGGCAACAGAGTGAAACTCGGTCTCAAAAAAAAAAAAAAAAAAAAAAAACCAGGCGTGGTGGCTCACGCTTGTAATCCCAATACTTTGGGAGGCCAAGGTAGTCTGATCACCTGAGGTCGGGAGTTCAAGACCAGCCTGACCAACATGGAGAAACTCCCGTCTTTACTAAAAATACAAAATTAGCTGGGTATGGTGACGCATGCCTGAAATTCCAGCTACTTGGGAGGCCGAGGTAGGAGAATCACTTGAACCTGGGAGGCAGAGGTTGCGGTAAGCCAAGATGGTGCCATTGCACTGCAGCCTGGGCAACAAGAGCGAAACTCCGTCTCAAAAAAAAAAAAAAAAAAAGAGCCTGCTAACTGTATCCCAGGATCAGGCAGCCTGGGCAGATCTCAGCATGGAGGAAAAAGGCAGAAAATGTGTTCTGATGGGCAGGCTCCTCTTTCCAAGAGCAAGAGGATAGAACTGAGTGGGACAGTCCTTTAAGAGTGGATGAACACTCAAGCCTGTAATCCCAACACTTTGGGAGGCCGAGACAGGCGGATCATGAGGTCAGGAGATCGAGATCATCCTGGCTAACACGGTGAAACCCCGTCTCTACTAAAAAATACAAAAAAAAACTAGGCAGGCGAGGTGGCGGGCGCCTGTAGTCCCAGCTACTCGGGAGGCTGAGGCAGGAGAATGGCATGAACCCGGGAGGTGGAGCTTGCAGTGAGCCGAGATCGGGCCACTGCACTCCAGCCTGGGCGACAGAGCAACACTTGGTATCAAAAAAAAAAAAAAAAAAAAAAAAGAGTGGATGAACAAAGGGCTGAAAAAGGCCCACTTACATGAATTAAGTCTCTTCATAAGAAGGAAAACCGGCCGGGCGTGATGTCTCATGCCTGTAATCCCAGCACTTTAGGAGGCTGAGGCAGGCAGATCACAAGGTCAGGAAATTGAGACCATCCTAGCTAACACAGTTAAACCCCATTTCTTTTCTTTTCTCTTTTCTTTTCTTTTCTTTTCTTTTCTTATCCCTTTCCTTTCCTTTCCTTTCCTTTCCTTTC
>NW_016802863.1:38012-39951 GCF_001698545.2 Rhinopithecus bieti | reverse complement strand
AATTGCCTTTCTGTTTTATTTCTAAAAGCATTAACTAGCACGTATAAGAAAATTGAAACTGTGTTGGTTGAGATATCAATGAAAGAATAACTAATTTGTGTAAAATGGTGCAAATAAAGTATTCGTTTGTGTATTAGAAGCAAAGATATACACTGAGACCAGCACACTCCCAAAGTGTGTAATAATACATCTCGCACTTAATAAACAATGCTAACATGCTGGTGCAAATCATGTCGATAATTCTTGGACCAAATCAACACGTTTAATCAGTATGCTTCATTCATTGACCAGGCATTAGTGCCATGTAGGAACTTTAGGAAGCAGCTCAGGCTAATTCTAGTCCTGCTGAAATTTACCCTCACAGCACACTCTGAAAGCTATCAGCATTAGTTTAAAAACTGTAACTTGACAGTGATGAACAGGCCAGTCTTCTCTGCATGCTATGCCCTCCTGATCACTGTGATTCATCAGCCAAACTTCTGAGCATGGGGAGTGAAAGCCTTCTCATCAACAGCTCAGAGAGCAGAATTTGTTCTCCCTCTCTCTTATCTCATGTTACCCCAGGCCACCTCTCATCCCAAATACTCCCCTATTGTCCCTTTCTCATTTGTTTTTGTCAAGGCTCTTTATTTCCCATGCCCATGAAGTAATATTTTCCCTCTTTTTCAATTTTTATTTTAACTTCAGGGGTACGTATGCAGGTTTGTTACAAACACAGCCAAGATGGTTGACTAGATGCAGCCAGGAAGAGCTTCTCCCACCGACAGACCAGACCATCAAGATGGCCCGCATACTCCAAACAGATCTTTGGAATAAAGGCCTTGAGTGTGTATAGAGGGAGGATGCAGCCCCTGAGCTAAAGGGGGACAATGCTGAAAACCCTGCAGAGGACTGCCAATCAAGAGGACTCACTCGTGGCCCTGAGTAGTTCCTGGGGAATGAGTGAGTTAAACAGGCGCGCAATGGCTGACTCTCATCGTGGATCTCTGGAATCCTAGCTGCAGGAGACTCAATGATCCCCAAGGACATTTGAAATTGCCAAGTACAGGGCTCCAGTGTGCATGGAGTCTAGAGGGTTTGGTGTGGGAATGGCTGCAGTGGAGCATGACCAAGGACACACAATCCCCAAGGTCCACCATACTCCTATAGATGATTTTGGCTTTTGTTGACTGTCATACCTGCTTAGAAAAAAGCCAGCTTGCCAATTTGATCTGAGTGCCCCACTCCCACCCCCTGACCTGCCAAACTCTTCCAGGGTCCTTGACTGGCCACACCCTCTTGCAGCTCAGCCTCAGATGCACAACTGAGGCACTTTCCAGTAGCCATGGCCATAGTTTTTAGGCTGGCAGAGCCTCCCTAACTATCAGAGAGCATTAGCAGGTAGGACCCTACTAGCACACACCTGCCTGCAGTCTCCTATCACTACTTTGGTGTCATGTATTCATCTGCAGCCTCCACCCACTTTTTCACTGGCACACATGGGTACATGGATTTTGCTGCCCAACACTAACAGCACACACACAGACATTGCTGCATAACTGCCCCACTACTGCTGATGCATGCATGAACACCGATCCGCTTCCAACACCCTAGTGAAGCACTTTTTCGAGCATTCCCCATTGGAGTATTGTTGCCAGTGAACTAAGAACTTGGGACCTCCAGTGTAGAAGATGCTTAACCTTGAGAGGCCAGAGAACAAAGCTGTAGGCATGGTCCCAGACCCACAGGGTAAGAGCATGTAGCCAGGAGCACTGAGCTGAGCCTTGGCCCCCCTGAAATCATCCAAAAACAAACCCAGTTGACTAAACCCAACTTATACCACAGTGAAATCCTCAAGAACCTCCAAGAATAAAAAAGCTAACAGTCCCACCTAAAGAATGAGTTCAATAATTAAAGGGAAATAAGATCACACAGATGAGAAAAAAAAAAAAAAAAAAAA
>NW_016802863.1:31395-33562 GCF_001698545.2 Rhinopithecus bieti | reverse complement strand
TATATATATAAATCAGAAAAGAAAAATAAATAAAAGCCATCCAAACAGAAAGATAAGTCAAACTATCTCTTCATAGATCATATAAATCTATACCTTAAAAACACTATAGTTTCTGTCCAGGGCTCCTAGATCTAATAAACATCTTCAGAAAAGATTTAGAACATGAAATTCATGTAAAAAAGTCAGTAGGATTTCTACATACCAATAACATAAAAGCTGAGAGCTAAATGAATAACACAGTCCCACTCACAATAGCCACAAAAAATAAAATACAAGGGAATAGAGATAACCAGGGAGGTAAAAAGATCTCTACAATGAGAATGATAAAACACTGTTGAAAAAAATCAGAGATGACATAAAGAAATGGATAAACATTCTATGTATATACATAGGAGGAATCAACATTATTAAAATGAACTTACTGCATAAAATAAGTTGCATTCTCAACAGTGTCCCTATCTAATTACCAATGACATTTATTACATAATTAGAAAAATACTTTTCTAAAATTCATGTGGAACATGAAGACAACCCAAATAGCCAGAGCAATCCTAAGGAAAAAAACAGTAAAGCTAGAGAAACCACACTACTCATCTTCAAACTATACTACAAGGCAACAGTAACTGAAACAACATGGAACTAAAAAGAAACACACACATAAACCAGTGGAACAGGTTGGGGAACTCAGAACTAAAGCTACATACCAACAACCATCTGATCTTTGACAAAATCAATAACAAGAAGCTATGGAAAAATAACTCCCTATTTAACAAATAGTGCTAGGATAACTAGCTAGCCACATACAGAAGATTGAAGGTGGACCCCATTGTTGCAGCATATAAAAAATCAACTCAAGATGAGTTAAAGACTTAAATGCAAAACCTAAAGCAATAAAAACTGTGGAAGATAACCTAGGAAATACCATTCTGGACATAGGCCCTGCAAAGATTTTATGATGAAGACTGAAAAAACAATTGAAATAAACCCAACAATTGAATGTGATCCAGCAATCCCACTTCTGGTTATATACCCAAAAGAATGAAAGTCAGTATAGCAAAGGGATATCTGCACTCCCATGTTTGTTGCAACACTGTTCACGATAGCTAAGATTTGGAAGCAACCTAAGTGCCCATCAACAGATGAATGGATAAAAAAATGTGGTAGGTATACACAATGGAGTACCACTCAGCCATAAAAAAAAGAATGACATTCTGTCATTTGCAACAATACTGGAGATTTTTATGTTAAGTGAAAAAGCCAGGCACAGAAAGACAAACATCACGTGTTCTCACTTATTTGTGAAATTTAAACATCAAAATAATTGAACTCATAGACATAGAGAGCAGAAGAATGCTTACCAGAAGCTGGGGAGGGTAGTAGGGGGTTAGGAGCTTTGGGAGAGGTGGAGATGGTTAATGGGTACAAAAAATAGTTGGAAGGAGTAAAAAAACGACCTAATATTTGATAGCACAGCAGGGTGACTATAGTCAATAGTAACTTAATTGTACATTTTAAATAATAAAAATAATGTAATTATGTTGTTTGTAACACAAAGGATAAATGACTGAGAGGATGGGTGCCCCATTATCCATGATGTGCTTATTCTACCTTGCACGCCTATATCAAAACACCTTATGTGCCCTATAAATATATACACCTACAATGTGCCCACAAAATAAGAAAATTATGAAACAAATGAGAAATGTAATCTAATTATATTAAAGAGCTACTGCACAGCAAAAAAAAAAAAAAAAAAATCATCAACAGAGTAAACCACTGCCCTACAGAGTGGGAGAAAATATTTTCAAACTATGCATCTAAAAAAGGTCTACTATCCAGAGTCTATATAGAACTTAAAAAGCAAAATACAAACAAACCCATTCAAAAATGGGCAAAGGATATGAACAGGCACTTCTCAAAAGAAGACATAAGGGGATAGGGGCGGAGCAAGATGGCCGAATAGGAACAGCTCCAGTCTCCAACTCCCTGCGCGAGCGACACAGAAGACCGGTGATTTCTGCATTTTCAACTGAGGTACTGGGGTCATCTCACTAGGGAGTGCCGGACAATCGGTGCTGGTCAGCTGCTGCAGCCTGACCAGCGAGAGCTGAAGCAGGGCGAGGCATCGCCTCACCTGGAAGCGCAAGGGGGAAGGGGATCCGTTTTC
>NW_016802863.1:12576-27975 GCF_001698545.2 Rhinopithecus bieti | reverse complement strand
TCCTTTGTAGGGACATGGATGCAGCTGGAAACCATCATTCTCAGCAAACTATCACAAGAACAGAAAACCAAACACCGCATGTTTTCACTCAGAGGTGGGAACTGAGGTGTGAGGTCACTTGGACTCGGGAAGGGGAACATCACACACCGGGGCCTGTCATGGGGAGGGGGAAGAGGGGAAGGATTGCACTGGGAGTTATACCTGATGTAAATGACGAGTTCATAGGTGCTGATGAGTTGATGGGTGCAGCACACCAACATGGCACAAATATACATATGTAACAAACCTGCATGTTATGCACATGTACCCTAGAACTTAAAGTATAATAATAATAAAAGAAATAAAAAAATTAAAATAAATAAATAAATAAAATAAAATGTCAAAAGTAACAGATGCTGGTGAGGTTGTGAAGAAAGGCAACATTTATACACTGCTGTTGGAAATATATATAATAATTCAGCCACTGCAGAAAGCAGTTTGGAGTTTTTTCAAATAACTTAGAACTACCTGTCAACCCAGTCATCCCATTATTAAGTCTATATCCAAAAGAATATAAATTGTTCTATCATAAAGATGCATGTATTCATATGTTCATCACACCACTATTCACAATAGCAATGACATAGTATCACCTTAAATGCACATCAGTGGTGGACTGTATAAAGAAAATATGGTGTGTATACACCATGGAATACTACGCAGCCAAAAAAAAGAACAAAATCGTGTCCTTTGCAGCAACAGGGATGCAATTGGAGGCAATTATCCTAAGTGAATTAACACAGAAAAAGAAAACCAAACAGCTCATTTTCTTGTGTAAGTGGAAGCTAAATTTTGAGTACACATGGCCATAAAGAAGGAAACAATGGACAAACTTGAAAACAGAGGGTGACAGGAGGATAAGTATGAGAAAACTATCAAGCACTATGCCCATTACATTCTGCTATTTCTATGAGTTCAATTGTTTTAATTTTTAGTTTACACAAATAAGTGAGAATATGTAAGGTTTGTCTTTATTTGTCTGGATTACTTCACTTAATATAACAACGTCCAGTTCCATCCATGTCTTAGCAAATGATGGAATGTCTGTCATTTTTTTAATGGCTGAATAGTACTCCACTGTGTATATGTACCACATTTTTTATCCATATGTGTGTTGGTTGCTTCCAAACCTTGGCTATTGTGGAGAGTGCTGCAACAAACATAGGAGGGCAGATATACCCTTCATACCCTGATTTCCTTTCTTTCAGGTATCTACTCAGCAGTGGGATTGCTGGATAATATGATAACTCTAATATTAATTTTTTGAATAGCCTTCAAACTTTTCTCTACAACCATTATATTAACTGAAATTCTCACCAACAGTGTATGAGGGTTCCCTTTTCTTCATATCCTCGCTGGCATTGTTTACTGTGTGTTTTTGGAAAAAATGGCATTTTAACTAGGGTGAGATGATATCTCGTAGTTTTGATTTGCATTTCTCTGATTATCAATGATATTAAGCACCATTTTGTATACTGTTTGCCATATGTATGTCTTCTTTTGAGAAATGTCTATTCAAATATTTGAACTATTTTTAACCAGGTTATTAGATTTTTTCCAATAGAGTTGTTTGAGCTACTTATATATTCTGGTTAGTAATCCCTTGTCAGATGGTTAGTTTGCAAATGTTTTCTCCCATCCTATGAGTTGACTTGTCATTTTTTTTTGATGGTTTTCTTTCCTGTACAGAATCTTTTTTAACTTGATGTGATCCCATTTTTGCTTTGGTTGCCTGTGCTTATGAGTGATTACTCAAAAAATTTTGGCCCACAACAATGTCCTGTAGATTTTTCCCAATGTTGTAGTAGTTTCACATTTTGAGGTCATGGATTTAAGTCCTTATATCTTCTTTATGAATGGACCTTTTATCATTATATAGTGAACTTCTTTTCTCTTCTTATAGGTTTTGTCATGAAATTCATTTTGACTCATATAAGTATAACTACTCCTAATTTGTTTTTCTTTCCATTGGCATTAAATATAGTTTTCCATCCTTTTATTTCCAGTCTCTGTGTGTCTTTATGAAGTATGTCTCTTATAGGCAACAGATCACTGGGTCATATTTTTTTAATTCATTCAACAACTTTGTGCCTTTGATTGCAAAATTTATTCCATTTACATTCAATGATATTATGAATAAATAAGGACTTGCTCCTGCCATATTGTTTTTTATTTTTTTTTTTCTGATCTGCTTTTCATATCTTCCTTCCTTCTTTTTTTTTTTTTTTTTTTTTTCTTTTTTGGTGAAGGTGATATTCTGGTGATATAATTTAGTTACTTCTTTTCGTTTTGTGCGTATTTTTTATGCTTTCTTTTATTGGAGCTTACCACGAAGGCTTACAAATACTATTTTATAACACTTTTTGCTGATGCATATCTTAACCTAAATAACAATGATCAAACAAACAAGGAAACACAATACCCAATACCTAAACTATACACCAAAACATTGTCTCTCTGATTTTTAATTTATTGTTTGTTTTCATTTTTAACTTATGTAGCTGTTCATATCTTGAATAATTTTTGTAATTAATTATTTTTATTGGATCTCTTGCTAATCTTTCAACCCTTAAGATAAGTGTAGTTTACACACCCCACAGTAAACCGTATTATAATATTCCTGTGTTTTCTGCCTTACTTACAAAAAAAAAAAAAAAAAAAAAAAAAAAAAAAAAAAAAAAAAAAAAAAAAAAAAAAAAAAAAAAAAAAAAATTAACAAGTGAGTTTTGTACCTTTCCAGATGATTTCTTTATTGCTCATTAATATCTTTTTAGTAGGCATTTATTGCAGGTCCAGATCTTGAGTTGATGAAACCCCCCTAGTTTTTTTTTTTTTTTTTTTTTTTTTTGTTCCTGAGAAAGTTCTTTATTTGTGCCCCTCTGTGTTTGAAGATATTTCATAGCGGCTTATACTTTCAGGGTCAAAGTTTTATTTGCCTTTCAGCATTTTAAATATGTTATGCCACTGCCTTCTGGCCTGCAAGATTTCCAGTGAAAAGTCCACCACCAGAAATGTTGCTGAGCTCCATTGTATGTTATTTGTTTTTGTTTTTCTCTTGTTGCTTTTAGGATATTTTCTTTATCTTTGACTTTTGTGAGTTTGGTTTTAAATTGACTTGAGATGGTCTTCTTTAGGTTATGTCTGCTTGGTCTTCTATGACCTTCTTGAACTTGAATATCGGTATCTTTCTTTAGGTTTGGAAAGTTTTCTTTTGTTATTCTTTTGAATAAACTTTCCATTTCTATTTTTTTTCTTTAGCTCCTCTTTAAGACCCCAAACTCTTACATTTGGCCTTTTGAGGCTACTTTTTAAATTCTATAGGCATGCTTTATTGTTTTATACTCCTTTCTTTTTTGTCTTCTCTAACTATGCATTTCCAAATAGTGTGTCTTCAGGATCACCTATTCTTTCTTCTGATTGGTCAATTCTGCTATTAAGAGACTTTGATGCATTCTTCAGTATGTCAATTGCATTTTTCAACTCCAAAATTTCTGATTACTTCATTTTAATTGTTTCAGTGTCTTTTGTTAGATTTGTCTGATAGAATTCTGGATTCCTTATCTGTGTTATCTTAAATTATAGGAGGGGTCCTATTTTTAATTTTCATCTGAAAGTTTACATATATCTGTTTTTTCCAGCATTGTTCTCTGATTCCCTGTTCAGTTCATTTGGTGAAGTCATGCTTCCCCAGATGATCTTAATGATTGTGGATGTTTGTCTCACTTTGACCATTGAAACGTTATTGTAGTCTTTGCAGTCTGAACTTTATTGTACCTGTTCTTCATGGGAGGTCTTTTCAGATATTCAAAAGGAATTGGGTATTGTGATCTAAGCCATATCTGCATTAGGGGGTACCACAAGCCCAGTAATGCTGTGGTTCTTGCAGAATCATAGAGGTACCACTGTGATGGTCTTGGATAAGATCAAAAAGAATTTTCTGGATTATCAGGCAGAGACTCTGCTTTCTTCCCTTACTTTCTCCCAAGCAAACAGAGCCCTTCTCTCTTTTTTGAATCACCTGGAGGTGGTGGTGGTGTGACATAAACAGCCCGATTTCCAGCACCTCTAGGATTGCACTGGGTCAGACCTGAAGCCAGAAGAGCCCTGGGTTTTGCCCAAGACCCACTGTAACCACTCCATGGATTCTGCCTATCTTCACTCAATGCATTGGGGTTCTACAATCAGCAGATGGCAAAGGAAGCCAGGCTCATGTCCTTCCCCTAAGGGTGGCAAGATTTCCCAGACCCTTGGTGTATCTAAATATGCCCTTTGGGAGCTAGAGAATGGAGCCAAATACCTTAGAAGTCTACCAGGTGTTCTATTTTACCAAAGCTAAATTGGCAATCAAACCACAAGACACAGTCCTCACTCTTCCCTTCCTTTCCACAGGCAGGGAAGTCTCAACTCATGGCCACCATCACCAAAGAACCTTGAATACTGTCAGGCTATACCACCAAAGTTCACTTAAGGCTCAAGGGCTCTTCAGTTAGCTTTTGGTGAATACTGTCTTGCCTGGGACTCACTTTTCAGGGTAATTTCCTCTCTTCTGGCCCAGGGCAAGTCCAGAAATGCTTGGCTCTTGAACAAGACCTGGAATCAGGGTCTCCAACAGCCCACTTGGTGCTCTACCCTCCTGTCACTGCACTTGTACCTAAGGTACTAGATGAAGACTGTTTTACATTTCCCTCCTCTTTTATCAAGCAGAAGGAGCCTCTCCCCATAGCCACCACAGCTGGAAATGTGGTTAGCCCCTACTGAAGAAGCACATCTCAGAGTATCAACCAAGGCCCATGGTGTACTACCTGGGTGTCACTGCTGGGTATTCAAGGCCTGAGGGCTTTTTAGTCAGCAGGTGATGGGTCCTGACAGGATTGCATTCTTCCCTTGATTCCCTTCATTTCTAGGGTGTGTCCAGAAATACTGTCTAGAAGCTAGGTCCTGAAAAGGGCCTTGTGACTCTGACTCATGCCCTATCCTATGGTGGCTGAGCTGATATCTAAGATACAAGACAAAGTCTTCTTCACTCTTCCATCTACTATCCTCATGCAGACAGTAATGGTCTCTTTTGCAGCCATGAAGTGTGCTGACTAGGGTTGGGACAGGTGGTGCAAGCACTCTGTTAGCTGCCCTGGCTTGTGTCTCAGAAGACTGCATACCCTGCCCAAGTCTGTTGACTCTGAGCCCAGTTCTGCACTAGGACTTACAGTAACTACAGTCTCTGTGTCTTAGGCTGCCTGTCCTGTTTACTTAGAGCCCCAGAGCCCTTTAGTCCTTGGTGTTGACAGCTGATATGAGTGATCCCATCTGGCTAGAGCTGGTTTGAATATTCCCTACATGGGCAAGTGTCAGCTGAGTTCAGCCCAATTTTGCTTTTCCCTGTGACAGGGCAGTGCTGAGTTCAATGTGGTCTCTTACTATTTCTGTGCTCTCTCTCTCTCTTCAGCATACAGATTACTTCTCTGTTCCATGCAGCCACTGCTGAAGGATTAGGAGGTGTGGTTGGCATCAGTGATCAAAGACTGTCTTTCCTACCTTCTGTGTAGGGAGAACACTCCCAAATCATGTTTTCCTCTATTCTCACATCACAACAATCATAAACACAGAAGAAGGCTTCTGTGACCAACTGTGTGGGGATTTTCCCCATACCTGCAGACATCAGCTGGTTGCCCTCTAATTCATTTCTATCACTACCTACCTGAAAATAGTGTCAGATCCCACAGTAGAGGCCTCAATTCCCAAGACTTCTCCTCTCCACACACCAGTTGCAAGTCTGGGTCCCCAGAACTCCTGATCAAGTGACTTCAAATTAGAGTCCCCATGACTCCTTCTTTGGGATTGATTAATTTGCAGAAGCAGCTCACAGAACTCAGGGAAACACCTATGTTTATTGGTTTATTATAAATAATATTGCAAAGGATACAACCTTTAAGCTTTATGTCAAACGTACTAAAGACATGATGGTGGTGGGTTGTGCCTTTACCACATCTAGAAAAATTGAGGCTAACACTGAATGCAGCTATATTGCCTGATGTTAAAACCAGCTCACTAATTCTGCACCTTACCCTGTCTGAATGGGAGTGAACTAAGGAGGACCTACCTGCTAGACTAGACTACTTGCTAAACTAGATGAAGAGATGCATAGGGTGAGGTATAAGGGAAGAGGCACAGAGTTTCCATGTCTTCCCTGGGTGCACCACCATCCAGGGATCTCCACGTGTTCACCTATCTGGAAGCTCCCTTAACCCTGTCTGCTCCCTTGGGGTTTCATGGAAGCTTCATGACATCTGGATTTTTTCCTCCAGGGTATAGGGCGAGACCCTCTCTGGAAGGGTCTTAAGATTCACATTCAGAAAGGCAGAGAAACATTAGAGTGCAAGAAGGGCAGGAGGTCAGAGTCCTGACCCTGAGTTATTTGTATTGTTTTGTTTTTGAGATGAAGTCTTTCTCTGTCACCTATGCTGGAGTGCAGTGGTGCAATCTCAGCTCACTGCAACCTCCACTTCTCGGGTTCAAGTGATTCTTCTGCCTCAGTCACCCGAGTAGCTGGGATTACAGGTGCATGCCACCACACCCGGCTAATTTTTATATTTTTAGTAGAGATGGGGTTTCACTATTTTGGTCAGGCTGGTCTTGAACATCTGACCTCAAGTGATCTGCCCTTTTGGACCTCCCAAAGTGCGGGGATTACAGGCCTGAGCCACTGCACCTGGCCCTGCCCCTGAGTTCTAACAAACCCAGTATTATAATAAAAGATGGTAACAAGGGCTGTGGAAGTTATGAGTCTGTAACCATGGACAAAAGTTAATGTATACCATAACACCACAGGCCACTCCCTAGTTTTTTTTACCATGGAACCTTTACATTGTACCTATATCTATATATGTATATATAGATATAGATACATTGATAGATATATCACAATCAATCAATAACAATTAATCCAGTCCATCATAATGTATGAATGTCTCCCAAGATGAGGTCACTCAAGTATGCAGGCATCCTCTCAATCTTGTCAGGTTCCAAAAGCAGGAGTGACCTTGGTATGTATACAACTTCACCCTTTCAGGCATCTGGTATAATTACGCTGAGACAATCAATGTTATCTCTTGCTCTGAGACTCTTTTGAGTTTTTAATGTAATATTAAAATTTCCTCAATGAAGAACACATTTATTCATTTTTTACTCTTGGCTACTATTTCCCCTTCTCTTCATTAACACTGACACTTTTTCACTTTTGGAAGGGGCATTAGAATCGCCACTGTGCTTGTCTACATTAAAGGTAGCAATACAAGTCTAGTAAGTAGCTCCTCCTCAGTTCACATCCATTCAGACAGGGTAAGGTGCAGAATTAGTGAGCTATTTTTACCAACGGGCAACATAGCTGCACTCACTGCTAGCCTCAATTTTGCTAGATGTGGTGAAGACACAACCCACCACCATAGTGTTTTTAGGAATTTTGACATAAAGTTTAAAAACATAGTTACAGTTTTCTATTTAGAAATCATCCCTGCTATTGCAGCACTTGTACTTGAAGTCCTGGTCCTAAGATCACTGCATCAGGTAAAGGAGACAAAAATCATTTTTTGAGATAATTTGGGAAGAAAGAAAAAAAAATACATAGATTTTATACTAGTGTACTCCTCCCTTGGTGAGAACTGCATGATTATACATGCATCTTCCCCATTATCTCTTCCCCCACATCAACCAGAAACAAAACAAAACAAAATAAAACAGAAAAGTCTAACAGGGGCACTACATTCCTATTCATGTTGAGTGTGAGCACACACTAATGAAGGCATGAAAGCCAGCTTTTTATTCCTTTATCTCCCCCTGTCTTAGACAACCAATTGAAACCAATTGCCTGTTGTACTTCTCCATCAAACTATTACTCTAAGGAGGATATCTCTCTGCCCATTGTTGGAATTTATGGACTGTACAGTGTGCTCTTTGGTCTGAAAAAATGATGGTCAGCCATCCACATACACGAAATGTCTTTTATTTGTTTGTTTGGTTGGCACTCTGAGCATTTTCATTGTTCATTGGACAAGCAGAGCTTACTTCAGAGTTAGTGTCTATACTTGTCAAGATCCACTTTCAGCCCTTCAGGGATACAAGCATCAGTCTCACTTGCCAGTTATGTTCAGAGCCTTCCCACCAGAGAAATCTGTCCTACAGGAATCAGCAGTCTCTGTCTCTCTTGCTGAGAAACGGAAGAGTTTTTTTCTGGAATTTTGTGCTTGAGAGGGTGCAAAAGGAACATGTCTAGATTCAGCATGTCTCTGCACTGCTACAATAATTCCATATCCACTTATTTGATGGACCCAGATGGCCACCTCAACGGAACACATGGGGATAGCTGCTTGTCAATTTCCGTCATTTTCTGAACCTGGAAGAGAGTTCTGATAGTCATTGACTTGTTCTACTTTAATGTACCCCTCAAATCTCTGTGGAGCCATGCTCCATATGGACATTCTTTTAACGGGCCAGGTTCCCATTGCCCTGCTATCTGAGCATATAGCCAGGCTATTGGTCACTGTCCACGGGCTAGTAAAAAATTAAACACAGGGGCTTGTACCATTGTTTAATTTTTCCATCACTGTTAAAAAAAACAGCATGCAATTCAGCTCATGGAGCAGGCCTGTTTTTACCTTTTTTGGTCTAAAGTAACAGCCTTCTAAAGAGAATGGTGTCTATTTACCTTGGAATTGCCATCTGTGAACCAAGTAGCTCTTGGTTGCTCAGTTGAGAGCTATTTGTCAGGTGCTGTAGAATTTAGCAGTTTTTCATGCAGTTACAAGTAAGTTGTGGAAGAAAAAATATCCCTGCTTGAGAGTATCTCCTCCTTTCATTCTCCAGGTAGCATGATCCTCTACAATCCATTTTCATTTTATTATAAACCTCTTCTGGATACTGTCATCCCCATTAGAATATGTATCTGACATCACCTGATACAGCATGGGGATTTCAGGTGTCATGGGGATAGCTTTAGCCAAGGCAGTAAATACCCCTCAAGTGGAATAAGTAAATAATTTGTCATTACCAGCCAGCACTTTGGCTTCTACTCTTCACTGTATGAACTCGGGCAATCATACAGATTCTCATTTGGCATGTCCAAATAATGTTGCTTGAAGGGCAAATTTAAATGCCTTGTTTTACAGTAGCAGGTAGAGGAAACATTCCCTAATAATCTACAATGTTCATTCCCATAATACAATCAGTAGAAAGAGATGCAATCACTTCATATAAAGTGTGTCCAAATATACTAACATTCATAATCCTGTAAACCCTTACATTTTTATGTTATAGTTTGAGAAACTTCTTTTCCCCACCCCAAGGCAACTGTGCCCTTTCTTGTGCAAAATGCTTTAGGTCCCCAGCCAAGGGTTGAGTCAAAGGACCCTGACCGTTTTGTCAATCTTTACCTTGATTAATCTGCCCTACTCTTGCACCAAGCAATTTCAGATTAGATTTTTAATTGTAATCTCTGCCTTCCAGCTTTTGCGTGTGTGTCTGCTTCAGCTGCTGTTTATTGACATATAGGTAGGCTGTATAACAATGGGCCTGGATGTGGCTGCAGCAGTGGAGGGAAATGGAAGGTGAAGGGTGGAGTGTTTGCTGCAGGACAGCTGAGTGGAGGGTGGGGACAGGTGCAAACAGGGGAGTCCCAGGAGTTTGGGAGAGCAAGTATGGGCCAGGGCCAGAGTCTGCTTAAACTGGAACCACAGTCCCATGCCCTAAGGCCCCTAACTCTTGCTAGCTGTTTCCTGACCCTGGGCCAGGGTTGGGAGTCCTCTGTGCATCCATTTAATAAAGGAACTGAACAGAGTACAGCAAGGAAAGGAAGCTGTCACCTTTTTGCCATAGACTCCAGGAGCCTCCAATCCTGCATTCCTCCTTCTTCCCTTGCTTGGGTAAGGCCACATGATGGACAGCCAGGCTCTGGGTTGTCCCACTCAAGAGCAGGTTCTAAAAACAGCCATGTTTCAGCGAGGCATTAATCTTCCCTGGTGACCCAGCCCACCACATTACAGCCCAGGGTGAGCTCTAAAAGTGTTGCTGGTCTAATGGATGGGTTGTGGGAACCGGGAGGGACAGGGGCTGCAGGAGGGTCTCTGGGTCCATCATGACATGGAAACAACACGCATGGTGTTGCTGAAGCTGGAGCCAGGGTACCAACTGGTCAGCACAATGACCGCATCTCCCTTCTTGAAGAAGCCTCCAGCATTGCCAGCATTCATGGCCAAGTTCACCCGGTGGTCCACATTCTCAGCCCAGGTCTCCTGGACTGCGTCCTTGCATGGCACAGGGAAGATGCTACGTTACCGGTGGGCCTGACAGATTGTCTGGGGATTCCATGTCACAGCAACGATAGGGGTACATGGGCGGTATCTGGTCACCTAGTGAGCAGAACTGCCAGACTTTGTGAGGATGATTATGGCCCCACTGCAGCACTCGAAGGAGGCCTCCACTGCGCCCATGTCGGTGGATTCTGTGGGGTAACAGGTAATGGGCTCCAGGAGGCGGGGCTCCTCATATAACTGCAAGTATTAGATGGCGACCTCTGCTTCACCGGCAATCAGGTGCTGCATGCGAACTGCCTCCAGAGGATAATCCCCTTTGACTGTTTCTCCAGACAGCATGATGCAGTCTGCTCTGTCCAGGACTGCATTGGCCACATCACTGCCCTCACCCCAGGTGGGGTGGGGCTTCGTGATTACGCTTTCCAGCATCAGAGTGGCACAGACGACAGGCCTCCCAGCTTGGTTGCAGCACCCAATCATCTTCTGAGCAAGGAAGATTTCTCTGCAGGAATCTCAATGCCTATATCATCATGAGCCACCATGATCCCATCGCTGGTCTCCAGGATTTCATCAAACCTCCAACCCTCCTCATGATTCTCAATTTTGCTGATTACTTTGATGTTCTTTCCCTTCTCTCCCAGGACCTTTCTAACTTCGTGGGCATCAGATGCCTTGCAGATGAACGAGGCAAACACCATATTGACATCCTGCTCAACCCCAAACTTCAGGTCCTGGATGTCCTTCTCTGGCATGGCAAGCAGGTCCACAGCAGTCCCAGGAAGGTTCACACCCTTCTTGCTGCCTGAGGAGCCACCATTTTCTACCTCCATCACAAGGAAGTCAGCACCTGTCTGCTTCACCTGGAGAGAAGGAAGCCCATCATCCACATAGATCTTGCTGCCCAGTTCTACCACCTTGCAGATGTTCTTGTAGTGCAGCCACAAGATGTTCTCATCACACTTTTCCATGTAGGCATTATCCAGCATGATTTTGAGAGTGGCTCCCTTCTTCAGGTCCACCTCTAGAGTGCTGCTGCCCTTAAAGAGCCCAGTTCGGATCTCAGGTCCTTTAGTGCCCAGAACCTCAGCAACCGGCTGGTAGAGGATGGGGGTCAGAAGCAAAACTTTCTGTGACTGTGCGCATGTTCTTGATGGTCTCCGCTGATACTCATGAGTTCCATGAGAGAAGTTCAGACCAGCCACATTCATACCATACTTAATAATCTCCTTCAGCATCTCTACCGATCAGGGAGCTGGGCCAACGGTACAGATGATGCCAGTGTTCCTGGCTGCTATGGGTGGCCAATCAATGTCCATGTGGCATGTGTGTTCCAGGAATGTGTCAGCCATGGCTGCATGCAGCTTCTGGGTCTGAATGAAAGCAGTCCTGGTTTCACTATGGGGCTTTGACATGACTGTTGAAGTCCTCAGCACTGACTGACTGGGGCTAGGCTGCAAACGCGGAGAGGTCAAGAGCACCGGGATGCACAGCTACTGCGCACCTCCCAGCTTTTAAAAATTTCTCCAAACTGGGAGAAATACAGCAAACTGATCACGGACCTTTTAATGTCGGGTGATGAGAAGAGGCTCCCTTTTGTCCATCCAACCTTTGATAGTGTTGCATTAAGACCTTCGTTTTAACTCCATCAATTTTCATTTTCATTATTCTACTTCTTAATCATCTGAAGACTTTTACCCAGCTGGGACAAGTCCCATGACTCCCCCCTTTCTTTTCCTTCCTAATTTGTTTTCTTCGTTCACCTTATTTCTTTTTAAATTTTCAACATTTACTTTAAAATGATGTGCAGGATGTGCAGGTTTGTTATATAGGTAAACATGTGCCAATGTAGCCTGCTGCACAGTTCATCCCATCACCCAGGTATTAAGCCCAGCATCCTTTAACTCTTCTTCCAGATGCTCTCCCTACTACCACCCACCTCACCTTCCAACCAGTGTGTGTTTTTCCTCCCCATGTATCCATGTGTTCACATCATTCAGCTCCCACTTATAAGTGAGAACACATGGTATTTGGTTTTCTGTTCTTGCATTAGTTTGCCAAGGATAGTGGCCTCCAACTCCATCCATGTCACTGCAAAAGACATGATCTTTTTCCTTTTGATGGCTGCGTAGTATTTTATGGTGTATATGTACCACATTTTCTTTATCCAGCCTATCATTGATGGGCTTTTAGGTTGATTCAACGTCTTTGTTGTTGCAAATAGTGTTGCAGGGAGCAAACACATGCATGCATCTTTAAAATAAAAAGATTTTTATTCCTTTGTGTACATACCCAGTAATGGGACTGCTGAGTCCAATGGCATTTCTTTCTCTAGGTCTTTGAGAAATTGCCACACTGTCATCAACAATGGTTGAACTAATTTACACTCCAACCAACCATGTAAAAACTTTCCTTTTCTGAACAACTTCACCCGTATGTGTTGCTTTTGACTTTTAGTAATAGCCATTCCGACTGGTGGGAGATGGTATCTCATTGTGACTTTGATTTGCATTTTCCTAATGATCAGTGATGTTTAAATTGTTTGTTGACCGCAGGTATGTCTTTTGAGAAGTGTTTGTTCATGGCCTTTGCTCACTTTTTAATGGTATTGGGCCCTATCATAGTGGAGAGCAAAGCTCTGCTGGCGTTAGTTAGAGTCAGCACATTGGAGGGTGCATTTGGACTAGACCCAGCCAGACGAGAAATGCTCATCCTAGCAGGATGCAACATGAATGGAACTGGGTGTCATTGTTTTAAGTGAAATAAGCCAGTCATGTAAAGACAAACTTCACTTGTTATCATTTATTGGTGGAATTTAAAAATAAGAACAATTGAACACATGGATATAGAGAGTAGAAGGATGGTTACAAGTGGCTTGCAAGGGTACTAAGGGGGCTGTGTGGGAGCTGAGAATGGTTAATGAGTACAAAAAATGAATAATATCTAGTATTTGATAGTATAAAAGGTGGCTATAGTCAAAATAATTTACTGTAACAAAAGTGTATAATTGCATTTTTTGTAACACATACAGTAAGTACTCGAGGGGATAGATACCCCATTTACCATTATGTGATTATTATGCATTGTGTGCTTGTATCAAAATATCTCATATACCACAAAAATTTATACATACCTACTATGTACACATAAAACTTTTAAACAAATTAAAATAATCTTTCTGGGATTTTAAAGACAAATTAAGCTATGTANCCTATGTCCATGTGCTTTCATTGTTCAACTCACAATTATGAGTGAAAACATGCAGTGTCTGGTTTTATACTCTTGTGATAGTTTGCTGAGAATGATGGCTTCCAGCTTCATCCATGTCCCTGCAAAGGACAGGAACTCATTATTTTTTTGGCTGCATAGTATTCCATGGCATATATGTGCCACATTTTCTTTATCCAGTCTATCACTGATGGACATTTGGGTTGGTTCCAAGTCTTTGCTATTGTGAATAGTGCTGCAATAAGCATACGTGTGCATGTGTCTTTATAGTGGAATGATTTATAATCCTTTGGGTATACACCCAGTAATGGGATTGCTGGGTCAAATGGTATTTCCAGTTCTAGATGCTTGAGGAATCGCCACACTGTCTGCCACAGTGGTTGAACTAATTTACACTCCCACCAACAGTGGAAAAGCATTCCTACTTCTCCACATCCTCTCCAGCATCTGTGGTTTCCTGTCTTTTTGATGATTGCCATTCTAACTGGTAGGAGATGGTATCTCATTGTAGTTTTGATTTGCATTTCTCTAATGACCAGTGATGATGAGCATTTTTTCATAGGTTTGATGGCTGCATAAATGTCTTATTTTGAGAAGTGTCTGTTCATATCCTTTCCCCACTTTTTGATTTTTTTTCTTGTAATTGTGTTTACGTTCTTTGTAGATTCTGGATATTAGCCCTTTGTCATTTGAATAGATTGCAAACATTTTCTACTATTCTGTAGATTGCCTGTTCACTCTGGTAATAGTTTCTTCTGCTGTCCAGAAGCTCTTTCATTTAATTAGGTCCCACTTGTCAATTCTGGCTTTTGTTGCCATTACTTGTGGTGTTTTAGACATGATATCTTTGCCCATGCCTATATCCTGAGTGGTATTGCCCAGGTTTTCTTCTAGGATTTTTATGGTTTTAGGTCTTATGTTTAATTCTTTAATCAATCTTGAGTTGATTTTTGTATAAGGTGTAAGGAATGTGTTCAGTTTCAGTTTTCTGCATATGGCTAGCCAGTTTTCCCAACACCATTTATTAATCAAGGAATCTTTTCCCCATTGCTTGTTTGTGTCAGGTTTCTCAAAGATCAGATGGTTGTAGATGTGTGGTGTTACCTCTGAGGCCTCTGTACTGTTCCATTGGTCTATATATTTGTTTTGGTACCAGTACCATGTTGTTCTGGTTACAGTAGCCCTGTAGTATAGTTTGAAGTACATTCACACAGGTAGTGTGATGCCTGCAGCTTTGTTCTTTTTGCTTAGGAATGTCTTCGCTATGCAGGGTCATTTTGGCTCCGTATGAATCGCTTAAATTAGTTTTTTTCCAATTCTGTTAAGAAAGTCAGTGGTAGCTTGATGGGGATAGCATTGAATCTATAAATTACTTTGGGCAATATGGCCATTTTTATATTGATTCCTCCTATCCAAGAGCATGGAATGTTTTCCCATTTGTTTCTGTACTCTCTTATTTCCTTAAACAGTGGTTTGTAGTTCTCCTTGAAGAGGTCCTTCACATCCCTTGTAAGTTGGATACCTAGGTGTTTTATTCTCTTAGTAGCAATTGTGAATGAGAGTTCATTCATGATTTGGCTCTCTGTTTGCCTGCTATTGGTGTATAGGAATGCTTGTGATTTTTGCACATTGATTTTGTATCCTGAGACTTTGCTGAATTTGCTTATCAGCTTAAGGAGATTTTTGAGTTGAGACAATGGAGTTTTCTTTCTTTTTTTTTTGTTTTTTGTAAGGAAAAAAGAAAATTTTTCTTTATTCTACCCTTTAGAACTCCACACACCGTGTTCCAGCAGTTCTGAGTTGACCACAGATGACTTCTATTGATTTTATCAGT
>NW_016802863.1:4709-8669 GCF_001698545.2 Rhinopithecus bieti | reverse complement strand
ACTCTCTTCTGGCTTGTAGGGTTTCTGCAGAGAGATCTGCTGATAGTCTGATGGGCTTCTTTTGTGGGTAACCCGACCTTTTCTCTGGCTGCTCTTAACAATTTTCCTTCATTTCAAACTTGGTGAATCTGACAATGATGTGTCTTGGGGTTGCTCTTTTCAAAGAATATCTTTGTGGCATTCTCTGTATTTCCTGAATTTGAATGTTGGTCTGTCTTGGTAAGTTGGGGAAATTCTCCTGGATTATATCCTGAAGAGCGTTTTCCAACTTTTTTTCCATTCTCCCCATCACTTTCAGGTAAAACAGTCAAATTTAGATTTGGCCTTTTCACATACTACCATATTTCTTTATTTTATTTTATTTTTTTTCTTTTTTGAGACGGAGTCTCACTCTGGAGCCAGGCTGGCATGCAGTGGCAAAATCTCACCTGACTGCAACCTCTGTCTCCCAGGTTCAAGCAATTTTCCTGCCTCAGCCTCCCAAGTATCTGAGACTACAGGCATGCGCCACCACGCCCAACTAATTTTTGTATTCTTATTAGAGACAGGGTTTCCCCATGTTGGCCAGGATGGTCTCGATCTCTTGTCCTTGAGATCCTCCCACCTCAGCCTCCCAAAGTGCTGGGATTACAGGTGTGAGTCACCATGCCCAACCACATACTCCCATATTTCTTGGAGGCTTTGTTCATGCCTTTTTAGTCTTTTTTCTCTAATCTCGTCTTCTCACTTTATTTCATTAAGTTGATATTCAATCACTGATATCCTTTCTTCTGCTTAATCTATTCAGCTACAGATACTTGTAGATGCATCACGAAGTTCTCATTCTGTGTTTTTCAGCTCCATTAGGTCATTTGTCTTCTTCTTTAAACTGGTTATTCCAGTTAGCAATTCATCCAACCTTTTTTCAAGGTCCTTAGCTTCCTTGCATTGGGTTAGAATATGCTCTTTTAGCTCGAAGGAGTTTGTTATGACCCACCTTCTGAAGCCTACTTCTGTCAATTAGTGAAATTCATTGTACATACAGTTTTGTTCCCTTGCTGGTGAAGATTTGTGATCCTTTGGAGAAGAAGAGGCATTCTGTTTTTTCGCAATTTTCAGCCTGTTTGTGCTGGTTTCTCCCCATCTTTGTGGATTTATCTAACTTTGGTCTTTGATGTTGATGACCTTCGAATGGGATATTTGAGTGGACGTGCTAGTTCTTTCTGTTTGTCAGTTTCTCTTCTAACAGTAAGGCCCTTTGTGCTGCAAGTCTGCTGGAGTTTACTGGAGGTCCACTCCTGACCTTGTTTGCCTGGGTATCACCAGCAGAGGCTGCAGAACAGCAAAGATTGCTGTCTGTTCTTTCCTCTGGAAGATTCATCTCTGAGGGGCACCTGCAAGATGCAAGCAAGAGCTCTCCTGTATGAAATGTCTTTCGGCCCCTACTGGAAAGTGTTGCCCAATTAGGATACAGGGAGGTCAAGGACCCACTTGAGGAGACAATCTGACCCATAGAAGAGCTCGAATGCTGTGCTGGGAGGTCAGTTGCTTTCTTCAGTGCTGTCAGGCAGCGATGTTTAGGTCTGCTGAAACTGCTCCCACAGCTGTTCCTTCCCCCAGGTTCTCTGTCTCAAGTAGATGGGGTTTTATCTATAAGTCCCTGAATGGGGCTGCTGTCTTTTTTTCAAAGATGTCCTGCCAGAGAGGAGTAATCTGGCTGTCTGGCCACAGCAGCCCTGCTGAAATTCAGTGGGTTCCACCCAGTTCAAACTTTCTGGTGGCTTTGTTTACACTGTGATCATAAAACCGATTACTCAAGCCTCAGCAATGGTGGGCGCCCTTCCCCCAACCAAGCTCAAGTGTCCCAGGTTGACCTCCGACTGCTGCTGTTCTGGCAGCGAATTTCAAGATCACACTTTGCTTGGCTCCGTGGGTGTGGGACCAGCTGAGCCAGACAACTTGGCTCCCTGGCTTCAGCATCCCTTTCCAGGGGAGTGAACAGTTCTGTCTCACTGGTGTTCCAGGCATCACTGGGGTAAGGAAAAAAAGCAAAAAACAAAAAACGATAAAACTCCTGCAGCCAGTTAGGTGTCTGCCCAAATGGACACCCAGTTTTGTGTTTGAAACCCAAGGCCCTGGTAGGGTAGGCACCAGAGGGCATCTCCTGGTCTGTGGGTTGCCAAGACTGGCCCGCAGTATCTGGGCCAGCATCCCCGGTTACTCAGGCTTAGTCCCTCAGGTCTTCCCTTGGGTAGGGAAGAATATTCCTGGACCCCTTGCACTTTCCGGGTGAGGTGACACCCCTCCCTGCTTCAGCTCACCCTCCGTAGGCTGCATCCACTGCCCAACCAGTCCCAATGAGACGAACTGGGCACTTCACTACCTTCTGCATCGATCTCACTGGGAGCTACACATCAGAACTTGTCCTATTCAGCCATCTTTATCAGGATCCTCTTTTTAAAATTCTTCCTCGGATTTTCTACACAAACGACTATATCATCTGCGTAGAGGGACGTTTTTATTTTTTCCTTTCTAATCTTTACACTTGTAATTTCTTGTACATCACTTATTGGGGAGGCTAGAACTTCCATCACTACGTTGAATAGGAGTAGTGAAAACAGACATTTCTTGCTGTATTTCTGATCTTCGGTGGAAAATGTTCAGTCTTTCATGATAAGGTATAATGTTAACTACAGTTTTGGTTTCTGGTTTTAAGATATTCTTTATCAAGTTCACAAAATTCCTTTCTACTGCTTTTCCAGAATTTTTGTTGTAAATAAGGGTTTTTTTTTTTTTTTTTTTTTTTTTCAAATTTCTTTCTGTGTAAGTTGATATAATTTTGTTTTTTTAACCTGTTAATATGGTGGACTGTATTCATTGATTTTACGATATTGAATCAGCCTTGCATACCTGGAATAATGCTCATTTAGTCACAGTGTATAATTATTTTTATACATTCATGAATTCTATTTGCTAAGTTTTTTAGTGATTTTGGCAAATATATTCATAAGAATAAAAAAAAGGTTGCTCTGATATTTGTACCATATATCCAGTTTTGGGATCTAGGTTATATTGGCCTCATAGAATGATACTTTTTGGAAAGTGTTTCTTTCCCTTCTATCTTCTAGAAATTTGTGGAGAATTGATGTTAATTCTTATTTAAACTTTAGTAGAAACCTCCAGTAAAGTCATCTGGGCCTGCAGATTGCATTTAACTTACAACCTCAATTTCTTTAAAAGTTACATGAAATTTCAAATTATCTATTTCATACTACTTGGGCTGTTGTAGTTTGTTCATTTCATCTAAGTTGTTGAATATATGTGTTTAGAGTTCTTTTTAGTATTTCTTAATTACCCTTTTGATGGTTGCAGAGACTGTGGGGATAGTCTCTGAAATCGGGATTATTTCTGATATTGGCAGTTTGCATTTTTTTCTCTATTTTTCTTTGTAATTCTTCCAAGAGTCTTGACAATTTTATTAATATTTTTAAAGAACTAGTGTTTTTCTTTTATGAATTTTCTCCATTGTATTACTTTTTTAATTTTATTGATTTATGTCATTATGTATTTATTATTTCTTTGCTTGCTTTGGGTTTATATTGTTGTTCTCTTGGTAGTCTCTTTAGGTGAAAGCCTACGTTATTAATTTGAGACTTCTCTTTTACTTACTGCTAACTTTTGTTGCTATGCATTTTTCTTTCATTACTGCTTTAGCTGTGTTCAACAAATTTTATTAATTGTATTTTCGATTTCACTCAGTTAAATGTACTTTTAAAATTCACTAAAGCTTTCTTCTTTAATCCGTGGGATATTGTGATGGCTAGTATGGAGTGTTAATGTGATTGGATCGACGGATGCAAAGTATTAAACCTGGGAGTGCCTATGAGGGTGATGCCAAAGTAGATTAACATTTGAGTAAGTGGGCTGGAGAAGGCAAACCCACCCTTAACCTGGGTGAGCACCATCTAATCAGCTGCCAGC
>NW_016802863.1:0-2741 GCF_001698545.2 Rhinopithecus bieti | reverse complement strand
AGAAGTGAAATTGATAGGAAGCCTACTGAATTCCTACTTAATTTACATAAGCAGAATATTTCTAGGTTGAATGAACAAAAGACTAATTTTGAATTATAAAAGCAGAATCACAACCCCTCAATAAATTTCCAGACTTGATACAGTTTACAGTTCCAGAATTCCTTGAATGAAGGGAAGGTAGAGTACCCTTGAGGAAGGACCCTACTACATTAATGACAATTTATGTTTTTAAGCTTTCTCTCATCCTTCCCCAAGGAGACCTCAAGCTTTTAACCAGGGTAACTGTGCATTCTGGAAAGGTATTTTGGGGACTACTAGACACTGGCTCTGAGCTGACGTTGATTCCAGGGGACCCAAAACATCATTGTGGTCATCCAGTTAAAGCAGGGGTTTATGTAGGTCAGGGAATTAATGGAGTTTTAGCTCAGGTCTGACTTGCAGTGGCTCCAGTGGGTCCCCAGACTCATCATATTCCCAGTGCCAAAATGCATATTCCCAGTGCCAAAATGTATAATTGGCATAGATATACTTAGTAGCTAGCAGAACCCCCATATTGGCTCCCTGACTGGTAGGGTGAAGGCCATCACCGTGAGAAAGGCAAAATGGAAGCCATAAGAGATGCCTCTACCTAGAAAAACAGTAAATCAAGAACAATATGGCATCCCAGGAGAGACTGAAGAGATTAGTGCCACCATCAAGGAAAGACGCAGGGGTTGTGTTTCCCACCGTATCTTTGTTTAACTGTTCCATTTGGCCTGATCTCAGCAGAGGAGGAGTTTAATAATCAAGCGGACACTGCGCAGCCTCTTTCCCCAGCCACCCCTGTCATCACCCAATGGGCCCATGAACAAAGTGGCCACAGTGGCAGGGATGGAGGTTACACATGGGATCATCAACATGGACTTTCACTCACCAAGGCTGACCTGGGTACAATCATGGCTGAGTGCCCAATTTGCCAGCAGCAGGGACCAACACTGAGTCCTCGATATGGCACAATTACTCGGGGTGATCAGCCAACTATCTGGTTGCAGGTTAATTATATTGGATGTCTTCCATCATGGAAAAAGCAGAGGTTTGTCCTCACTGGAACACCTAATCTTTGAAGGGCCCTTTAATTGCTCTTCTCTGTGTGTCAGATCCAACAGTGAGAACCACAGTCGCACAACTACAAAATTTACATAAAATAAAAAAAATTGGTTCCCGAGGTGCCAGGGGCCAAGTGGCAGCACTGAAATGTCAAAGCATGTTTCCTTTCTTTTGCCATATTTCATTATGATTTTCTATTTTGAGTGTCAGTGTATACATTTTCTAGTGGCTGCTGTAGGTATTACAATATAGATACATGATTTTCATAGTCTACAGGGATAAACATTTCATCATTACAAGTGAAGTTAAAGAACCTTATCTTTCTTTAAGCCCTTTACTTGACAACGTTTAAGTTGTTTTACATATTTTCTCTGCATAATTTGAGAACCACATCAATGTTATGATTTTTGCTTCAACTGTTCAGCATACTATACAATATTCAGGAGGAAAAGGAAAGTCTATTTTTGCTCTTTGCATTGTATTTTTTCTGATTGAGAGGACTAATATTCCATCTACCATCCCACTACCACTCATTAAGCAGATGCTCTTCCCCAAGTATAGTAGAACAACAACACTGAAAACCAATTTCCTTAATTTCAGCTTCCTTGTAGGGCAAGAATATGGGAATTGAGAATAACAGGGCCTTCCACCCCTGCACAATACCCAAGTCACTAACAACATAAAAATGCAAACAACAGCAAAATGACCCTGGGGATTAGTGAATTAATTTGCAGAGTGGTTACAAAATCTTGTATAAAATTCCTGTTGTAAAAAATAAAAAAGATAAAACAAGCAAAGAAACAAAAACAAGTGGACCATGCACAGAATAAAGCAGGGTGTTATAACTGCCTTTGAGGCACCAGGAGTTATCTTGCAAGGGCAACGTCAAAGCATTTCTTATAAATAGTCTCAAAGAGCTAAATAAAACTGTGATTAAAGAAGCACAAGAAAATATAATGATGTTTCATACAAGCAAAAATATTAATGAAGAGATACAAATAATTTAAAAGGAAATATAAATTACTTAATTCTTCTGAATTGTACACTTAAAACAGTTAAAATGGTAAATTTTAGGTGTGTAAATTTTACCACAATTTTAAAAATTGAAAAAAAGTTTATTTGTATTTAATAAAATCACCAATATTCTTAAATTTCCTAAAATTATATACCAAACCATCAGATTAAAAATTAAACTTGCAGGAGCAAGATGGCCGAATAGGAACAGCTCCAGTCTCCAACTCCCAGTGTGAGCAACACAGAAGACCAGTGATTTCTGCATCTTCAACTGAGGTACTGGAGACATCTCACTAGGGAGTGCCGGACAATCGGTGCTGGTCAGCTGCTGCAGCCCGATCAGTGAGAGCTGAAGCAGGGCCAGGCATCGCCTCACCTGGGAAGTGCAAGGGGAAGGGAATCCCTTTTCTAGCCAGGGGAACTGAGACACACAACACCTGGAAAATCGGGTAACTCCCACTCCAATACTGCGCTTGAAGCAAACAGGCACACCAGGAGATTATATCCCACACCTGAATGGGAGGGTCTCATGCCCACGGAGCCTGCCTTGTTGCTAGCACAGCAGTCTGCGATCTAACTGCAAGGCAGCAGCCAGGCTAGCGGAGGGGAGCCCACCATTGCTGAGGCTTAAGTAGGTAAAC
>NW_016802862.1:0-330 GCF_001698545.2 Rhinopithecus bieti | reverse complement strand
CTGGGAGCAGTGCCTCACGCCTATAATCCCAGCACTTTGGGAGGCCAAGACAGACAGATAAGGAGGTCACGAATTCGAGACCAGCCTGGCCAATATGGTAACGCTCCATGTCTACAAAAAATACAAAAATCAGCCAGGTGTGGTGGCACACGCCTGTATTCCCAGCTACCTGGGAGGCTGAGGCAGAAGAATCTTTCGAACCCGGTAGGAGGAGGTTGAAGTGAGCTGAGATCACGCCACCGGACTCCAGCCTGGGCAACAGAGCGAGACTCCATCTCAAAAAAAAAAAAATTAGCTAGGTGTGGTGCCACGCACCTGCAGTCCCAGTGA
>NW_016802861.1:104080-107377 GCF_001698545.2 Rhinopithecus bieti | reverse complement strand
TGAATCTTCCTAGAGTATTAAAGAAAGGTTTCAAAGAAAGACCAAGGCATGTTTAGAGGTTTGGGGCTTTCAGTCCCACTCCATGACCTCAGGGAGGTGAACATGTGGAGGTTTCTGGAGGGTGACCCACTTGGAAGGGCATAGAAGCTCTACACCCCTTCTCACATGTGTTGCCACATGTATCTCTTCATCTGTATCCTTTGTAAATCCTTTATGATAAACTGGTAAACATAACTAAGTGCTTCCTTGAATTCTGTGACCTGCTCTAGCAAATTAATTGAACCCAAGAAGAGGATCATGGGATTCCCGATTTATTACCAATCAGTCAGAAGCACAGGTAAAACAAACTGGGGCTTGCAACTGGCATCAGAAGTGGGAGTAGTTTTTTGAGACTGATCCCTCAACCTGTGGGATCTGATGCTATCTCCAGTAATGTCAGAATTGAATTAGAGAACACAAAACTGGTGTCTGCTGCAGAATTGATTGATTGCTTGCTTGCTGGTAAGGAAAAAACCCCATACATTTAGTCGCTGAAGTCTTCCGTGTTGATTGTTATTGAGTAAGAGAAAAGAAAAAGAACTTTGAGTTTAAGTGTGTTTTTTGCACTCACAGCTTAATTGAAATGACATCCCAGGGAGGAAAAGTATGATGTTAAATTGCTAATGAGTTGATTAAATCAGGGAGGTCAAATGCCACAGGCAAAATTATAGAACAAGACTGCAATGAAAAAAAGTTTCATTTCAATGGAGAATTTCCCTCAGATATATGTTTTGGAAACACACTGGGGTTTAGATCTGGCAGCAATGTGGATCATGCCCATTCACTCATTCTTTACTGTTACCCTAATTAACCACCAGTGCCTTATGCAGACTTGTCCAGGAGTGAGGGGATCGTGGCCTTAAATATAAAAGGAGAGTGCTAGAAAGAGCAATTGAGGAAAGATAAAGTATGAGGCAGCATGGTGTGAAATAAGATAATGAAAAAATTGGAAAAAGCTGAGGGAGAACAGAGTAGCGGTAAAGGTGCTGAACCTGAATCTGTTTACTAGTGATTGAGAACAAGAGTATAATGTAGCTTACCTCTGCTGTGTACTGACTGGACTTCCAACTATCAGCACCTATAGCCCTTGGCTTGAGAGCTCTTTTTGGCTGCTACCACCCACACTCTCCCTGCGCACACAACAGGCTAGAAGGGGTAGAGGATTAAGGGCTCCTGGGAACAGTCCTCAACCAATGTCTGGCAGGAACTGTTAGATAAATCTCCCAGCTCCTGTGCCCCCTGGATGGGATAACTCTGAGGTATGTGTTTTATCTTTCAAACCAGACAAAGCTCTCATTGCCCAGAGTAGGCACCCTTGATAACACATTCTTATTAACTGCCTTCCCTGCCCTTTCTCGCTTCCCCACTCCGCTACTGGAATCTCCTAGGATCACCTCACAAAGGAACAACTTGTACTTGAATTCTCATCCCAACTGTTGATTAGAAAGAAAGTAGGTGTAAGGGAACAAATGAGAATGGAAAAGTGAAAGGTTGGAAAGTGAATATGAAAAACAAAACAGTAAGAGGCAGGAAAGACAAAAAGGAAAATTGCCACATCCTTAAAGAGATGAAACAGAAGAATCCAACTATATATCTCTTAAAGCAGAGGTTTTTAACTTGGACTGCACATTAAAATCGCCTACAATTAATAAAACAAAACTAACAGTACTCAGGTCCCATGCACATAACAATCATAAATGCACAAGTTCTGTCTCCTGCATATCCTGCCCTCCAGTCCCCCCTCTGATAGTTGATACTGTATTGTTGTGATCAAGGGAATAGGTAGAAATGCATACTTGTTAGAGCAAGTGGCTGGAAATAAATGAAAAAGGAAAGAGAAAGAAAAGAAAAGCTAGCTGAGTATTGAATAAATATCTGCATCACTCTTGAAGGCTTTGGAACTATAATAGGTTTTTCTTTTTCTTTTTGAGACAAGATCTTGCTCTATTGCCCAGGCTGGAGTACAGTAGCATGATCATAGCTCACTGCAGCTTCCACCTTCTAACCTCAAGCAGCCCTCCCGCCTCAGCCTCTGGAGTAGCTGGGACTACAGGCATGCACCACCAAGTCAAGCTATTTTTTTTTCTTTAGTAAAGACAACGTCTTGCCATGTTGCTCAGGCTGGACTTAAACTCCTGAGCTCAAGCTATCCTCCCACCTCAGTCTCCCAAAGTGCTGGAATTACAGGCATGAGCCACGGCACCTGGCCTACATTTATATTTTAAATGTACCACCACACTGAGGCTGGCCTCAAGGTGGTCTAGTTTTTTTCACATTCAAAATAACAGTTTTTCTAATATGCATTTAATCTACAAAATCTGCAAGAGGAATGAACAAATATGCCTAAGAGAGAACACGTGGCTGGGCCCAGGAGTACCTTTTACTTCACAAATCCAGTAACTAGATAACTCTGATTAATGAACTCTATTGTCTTGATTTGGGGGTAAAAAAATAATTTCTGATTTGATTTTGGACAAGCTTTTAAGGAAAACAATCAGACTGGTCAATGTTTGTTAAGCATTGGATTGGCAGGAAGTCCCAGGTTGGGAATAGATTAAGGATCAACCCCAGGGATTATTATTGAGTGAACCAAGGGTTCTTAGTTTAATGAATGGGATGAAAATAAACACTGCAACACATGTAAGTCCCTAAAATTTTATCTCCTCAAAAGGAGGATGAAAATTAGTGACACATATATTAGCAACACCCCGCCCCAAAGAAATCTATAGCAAATTTAGAAATGAAAGAAAATCAAGTTCACTTTTATTCTTCAGTTACTCTTCATTGGTATCATTATTCTACCATTTTAAAGATGATTGGTGGTAGATGACGTTGTAGGTGCAATAGAAAGAGTTGGACTTTGAAGTATACGCAATTGGGTATGAATCTCAGGTCACTAGGTATATGTTCTGGTGAATACTTCATTGTGTTGTTGCCAGGATTAAATGAGATAGAGAAATACAGAGCATGTGCCTAGTGCATAGCAATTGCTCAATAAAATTGACCAGCAGTCATAACAGTAGCATTAATAATAACAGTATTATGTAATAACTTTTCTGAACTTAATTTTCTTCATCTATAAAGTGAAACAAATAAGACCGACTTTGTACAATTCTAAGAATAAGTTTGCAAATGAAATAACATATTTATTTTTTATACTTTTTAAAAATTATACTTTAAGTTCTAGGGTACATGTGCGCAACGTGTGGTTTGTTACATATGTATACATGTGCCATGTTGGTGTGCTACACCCATTAA
>NW_016802861.1:62604-100070 GCF_001698545.2 Rhinopithecus bieti | reverse complement strand
ATTTTTTCCTTCATTTCAACTTTGGTGAATCTGACAATTATGTGTCTTGGAGTTGCTCTTCTCAAGGAGCATCTTTGTGGCGTTCTCTGTATTTCCTGAATTTGAATGTTGGCGTGCCTTGCTAGGTTGGGGAAGTTCTCCTGGATAATATCCTGCAGAGTGTTTTCCAACTTGGTTCCATCCTCCCCATCACTTTTAGGCACACCAATCAGGCGTAGATTTGGTCCTGACTGTTAGAAGAAAAACTAACAAACAGAAAGGACATCCACACCAAAATCCCATCTGTACGTCACCATCATCAATAACCAAAGGTAGATAAAAGCACAAAGATGGGGAAAAAACAGAGCAGAAATGCTGAAAATTCTAAAATCAGAGCGCCTCTCCCCTCCAAAGGAACACAGCTCCTCGCCAGCAACAGAACAAAGCTGGCGGAGAATGACTTTGACAAGTTGAGAGAAGAAGGCTTCAGACGATCAAACTTCCCCGAGCTAAAGGAAGAAGTTCAAACCCATTGCAAAGAAGCTTAAAATGTTGAAAAAAGATTAGACGAATGGCTAACTAGAATAACCAGTGTAGGGAAGTCCTTAAATGACCCGATGAAGCTGAAAACCATGACACGAGAACTACATGACAAATGCACAAGCTTCAGTAACCAATTCGATCAACTGGAAGAAAAGGTATCAGTGATTGAAGATCAAATGAATGAAATGAAGCGAGAAGACAAGTTTAGAGAAAAAAGAGTAAAAGGAAACGAACAAAGCCTCCAATAAATATGGGACTATGTGAAATAACTTATTTAAAATGCCTAGATCAGCGTCTGGTTCAAAGTAGGCATTCGATTAATGTAGCAGCTATTGTTATTGGCTTGTTTTTGTTTGTCCAGGACCTCAGGACCTTTCTTCACTGGTCCTTGTCCCCATTCACTGGACATTTCTTCAAAACCCCTGGAAGTCAGTTTTGTGGCAGTGACCCATAGTTATCTCTCCACCATGGTGCACACAACATGCAATTACAAATGTCTATTATCTTCATTAAAACAATAGTTAGGAAAGCAAAGCTGGTTTGGGTTTGGTTGTTATTCTAAGTTTTCCTCCCCTGATTCCTTCGGCATTCTTTCCTGCACCGGCACTTTTTAAGTGCTACCAACCTCCTTTTAGTCACTGTTTAAATACAAGTATTTTTTATCTGAGGGAAGGAAGCTGAATTATTGCATAAGACAGTCCTCAGGGCAGTTGCATATGAAGACTTCTACTCCAGGCAGATTGTGATATAGTGAAATCTCCATTCTGAACAGGCTTGTGTAATTTTTTACTTGGACAATGGAAGGAGCAGCCCAAAGAACAGATAAAATGGGAGAAAACCAAAATCCTACTCTTATGAAACACAGGATAAGCCAAGTGGTATCAAGCAGACAATGAAAAATGAAGGCTGCTTCTTGTTTGGTAACTTATTTATAAGCCTCAAGTAATCTCCATTTTGTTGAAAGGGACCTTTAATCTTTGAAATAGGTCGAATCCAAGCTTTGATTAAACACCTTTATTGTGAATTTCTGAAGCATCTGAATTTACAAAATGTGGCTCCTGAGAAAGTGAACTGTGCAGAGAAATCTGGCTCATGATGACAAACTCAAGCACAGAAGGAACATTCATCTCCTGTTCCACTCAGGTTGCTGAGGTTGCTTTTTCATTTCTTTTCAATTTCCTTTTGATTTAATGTTAATTGTTTCAAATAAGCAATGAATATAGACTAAATATGGTCTAAATTTTTATTAACTATTAAATCCTATAGGACTAGCATTCCCATTTTCCATTTCCTCTCCTCTGTCCCAATTCAACAAAATTATGAAATAAAATTCAGACTGATTCAATCAGCTTATTTTTTCAAAAACATATTAATTTTTTGAATAGCAAATTAATAGATGTTCATTGTAAAAGATATGCAGAAATTTCACAAAGGTCAAAGGAGAGAAAAAAGTCACATGTAACCCCACCAGAGAAATAAACACTATTAACATGTTGATGAAGATTGCACTTGTACTTTTCCATGCATTTATGTTTATTTCATCAGAATCATAGTACACGTATTGCTTTTGTGATCACACTTTAAAGTCATTCAAGATCTCTCTCAGCATGATTTTAAATGACTGTGTAGTATTCCATCAAATAGATAATTTAGGTAGCCAATCCCAAATTGTTGAACATTTGGGTTGTTTCTAGGTATTTTTGTTATTTTGACACATCAGGGAACATTCCTGTACATGTATCTTTGGGCACATCCATGAATATTTCTCTAAGATAAATTCCCAAGAGCAAAGTTTCTGTTCAAATGGCATGCTCATTTTAAGAGTGTTTTAAGGCTATTTTTAACTTTGTAGAGCCTACCACAATTGCAACTAAATGACTATTCTTGTAATTATTTTTCCAGTGACTGACTTTCCAAGTAGTTAGTAAATTCCAACAGTTTGGCTCCCAATCTACATCTCCCTCACTGTCTTTCATGCCTGAAAAAAGTGTAAAAATCTTTTGCCAAGAACATGTGTCTATGTTTTTAGCTTGGGAAACATGGTAGCCATAACCATATGCCATGAAAGCAAAATATTCAGTAAAGTTTCAGATATTTGCACACCTAACACTGAGTTGTTCCTTATATCCAGTAACTTCTAGAAGGGCAAGCATCTCATATCTGCTTACACCTGTGTCTGCAGATACAGTATAGCAGCTGGCACACAGTGGAAGCTCAAAAAACATTTCCTGAATGAATAAATGAATGAATGGTCACCTGGTAAGGGGTATATCAATTTACATTCCCACCAATAATGAGAGGAGCTTCTCTTTTACAACCTCAGTCAGCTTTTAGGTAAAAATTCTACATATCCCACAAGTGCTCAGTTGTTTAAGAAAATATATTTTAATAGCTCAAGCAGATAAAACTATCTGAAGGAGTCACTCAGTCACACCAAATTTAAAAGCATATGATGTTTATTTACCCACATCATATGTAATATGATGGTCATTCTAGAGGAACAGTGTCTAAGAGAAATATGATGTAAGCCACACATATAATTATAAACTTTCTAGTAGCCATACTTTAAAAAATAATGAGAACTGAATGAAATCACTTTTAAAAATATTTTATTCCAATATTTCTAAAATATCACTCCAACATGTACTAAATATTGATAATAAAAATTACCAATAGTTTATATTCTTCTTCTCATACTAAGTATTCAAAATCCAGTGTGTTTTACAGCACAACACAACTCAGACACAAAATTTCCATCAGAAATACTTGACTATTTAGATTCACAACATTTATAGTTGTTCCGTACTCAAGGGGTTCCAAATACACATACTTAAATTGTTCCAAATATACTTCAAAGTTTTTCAATAACTGAATCAATAATCATTTTTTAATTCAAATTAAATAAAATTAAATTCCTCAGTCACACTCATCATATTTCGAATGCTCAATAGCCACACATAGCTAGTGGCTATTATATTGAACAGTGTTGCAGAGGTCAACCCTTTAAGTAAGTGTCTTTTGTATGGTCCATTAGCATTTAATAAGTTATCACACAAATTAGTTCTTATCATCCCTGTTTTCAGATGAGAACATAGAAACTTTGAGAAATTGTCACTCATATAAGACCATATAGCTAGAGATTAGTTAAGACTCACATCTAGGCATGTGGCCCCCAGATGCTGAATCCTTTCCTCTGTCCCACTAGCTGAAAGAACAGCAAAATGAAACATCTGTGTTAGGTGTGCAAATATCTGAAACTTTCCTAGATACTTTGCTTTCATGGCATATGGTTATAGCTACCATGTTGCCCAAATTAAAAACACAGACACATGGTTTTGACAAAAGATTTTTGCACTTCTTTCAGGCATAAAAGACAGTGAGAGAGAGATAGTCTGGAAACTAAAATGCTAGAATTTGAGGACATTTCAATAGTTTATGGCACTGATTTCTAACTTCTTTTAAGCAGCAGAACCTGTTTGTCCATGAGATCTTAGAACCCCAGTATATAAAATCAACAAAGCTGGTGTACTAAATCATAGGTAAGGGCTCCCAGAGTATTGCCACTTGACATCTTCCTCTGCCAAATCCTCTCCTCACCATGGCAGCCCCTGAGGGAAAACCCCAGAACGCTAAAATGGCATGAAACAGCATTCAGAAAGGACCTCTGTTTTCAGAAAAATGAAATAAATGTATTTTTCCCTATTTCAACTACTAAGTACAGCTAAACCCCCCTGGACATTATATATAAAACAAATATTAGAAGACCCAGAAAGGTGGAAAAGAGAAGACGGTAGATGAACTAAGGGCCTTGGAGCCTGAAGAACAGCACAGTGGTAAATTCCTTCTTTTTTTGTTCGATTTTGTTTTGCCACAAATGTACCAGCCTGGATGCTGGAGAAGCCAACAAACTGGAAAATCCAATGGGTGCAGACAAGAAAAGCCTGCCTTCTCTAACCAGAGGACCAGGAAAGGGACAGCCTAGAAGGACAGAAAACTTTTAGACAGTAACTGCTCTACTCCAGGTAAACACAATAGAAAATACTACAGCCCCTACCCCCATCTTCATCAGCAAATGGTGAATGGGAAACCCATACTTCCACACTTGCCAGCCTGTAACAAGGCACTACAAAACCCCCTTCTCCCACCAGGGTGTTGTCAGAGAAGGCCACATGAGGACTTTCATTTCTGCTCACCCACCTCCTGGTGTCTGCAAAGACTATGTGGAGAACCTGGACTTTCATTTCCATTTGGCAGTAATGAGGCACCCCTTGCGCAACTGGAGTGGTATCAGAGGAGGCCTGATGAAGAGTTAAGACTTTCACCACCACCCAGTGGTCATGAGGCCTCCCACCCATGGTGTCAATGGAGGCTACATGGGGAGCAGTAAAGTACTCTTGTTTCTTCCAGTCACAGTTATATGGGCAGAAGCCTAGTAAGGAAGAAACTTGAATTCCCACCGCAACCCAGCAGTAATCAGAAGTCCCTCCTCCACCCCCAGGTATCACTGGAAGCCAATGGAGAGCCTGGATTTGTAGTGCCACCTGGAAGTAACAAGTTAGCACCCCTCCTTCTCTCTGCCAGAGTGATGTCAAGAGATGCTAGCTAAAACAGAAAATTTAAGTAAGACCCACCATCTTATAACATAATAACCAAGATGTTCACCTTTCAACCAAAATTATTCTTCATGCCAAGAACCAGGAAAGTCTCAACTTGAACAAGAAAACAATCAACAGATATGATCGCTGAGATGACACAGATGTTACAATTATCTGACAAGAATTTTAAAGAAACCATTATAAAAATGCTTTAAGAAGCAATTATGAACATTCTTGAAATGAATAAAAATCAGAAAGTCTCAGCAGAGAAGTAGAAAATACAAAGAAAATCAAATGAAAATTTTAGAACTGAAAATACAATAACCAAAATTGTAGAATAACATCAAGAGATGAGCTTGACAGCAAAATGTAGAGGTTAGATGACAGATAATCAGTGAACCTGAATATAGAACAATAGAAATTACCCAATCTGAACAACAGAGAAAAGATCAACTGAAAAAAAAATGAATAGAACCTCAGAGACCTGTGGAATTGTAACAAATGATGTAACATCTGTATCATCAGTCTCAAGATGAAAGGAGAGAGAGGGTCAGGCTAAAAAAGTGTTTCAAGAAATAATGGCTAAAAAATTTCCAAATTTGGAAAAAGACATAAACATATCCAAGAAGCTATGCTAACCCCAAACAGGATAAACCCAAGGAATTTCACAGAAAGATACATTAGAGTCAAACTTCTGAAAATTAAAGACAAAGTAAAAATCTTAAAAGCAGTGAGAGAGAAATGACACCTAACCTGTAGGGGGAAAACAATTCAAATAAGAGCAGACTTCTCACAAGAAACTAAGGAGGCCAGAAAGAAGTGTCACAAGATTTCTCAAGTCCCGATGAAAGAAAAAAGAAGAACTGCCAATCCAGAATTTTATATCAGTGAAGATATCCTTTGAGAATAAAGGGGGAAGCAGAGACATTCTCAGATGAAGGAAAAACAAGGAATCTGTCACCAGTAGGCCTATGCCAAAATAATAGCTAGTGGAAATTCTCTAGACAGAAAGGAAATTATAAAAGAAGGAAATTTTGCAACATTAGAGAGGAAGAAATAATAATAGAATAAAAATATGGGTAAATACAATAGATCTTCCTTCTCTTCTTGACTTTTCTAAATTATGTTTGACAGTTAAAGCAAAAATTATAACATTGACTGGTTGATATGGTTTGGCTGTGTCCCCACCCAAATCTCATCTTGAATTATAGCTCCCATGATTCCCACGTGTCATAGGAGGGACCCAGCGGGAGGTAACTGAATCACAGGAGCAGGTCTTTCCCATGCTGTTCTCATGATAGTCAATAAGTCTCATGAGATCTGATGGTTTTATAAAGGGCAGTTCTCCTGCACATGCTCTCTTGCCTGCTGCCATGTAAGACGTGACTTTGCTCCTCACTCGCCCTCTGCCCAATTGTGAGGCCTCCCCAGCCATGTGGAACTGTGAGTCAATTAAAATTCTTTCCTTTATAAATTACCCAGTCTTGGGTATGTCTTTATTAGCAGCATGAGAGCAGACTAGTGTAGTTCTCAATGTATGTAGAGAAAATATTTAAGACGATTATAAAAGGGGGAAGGTAAAGGGACACAAAGGTAAGTAAGGTTTTCACATTTCACTTGGACTGATAAAAAATATTGACACTAGATCTAGTAAGTTATATATGCAATATAGTAAAGTTATTCAAAGAGGTATACTCCATAACACAATAAATCAAATAAACACAAATTATAAAAAACAAAAATAAATCAAAATGGAATTCTAAAGAATGTTCACGTAACCTACGGGGGGAAAAACAGGAGAAAAAAACAGAGAAATGAAAAACAGAGAGAACAAACAGAAAATAAAAAATAAACTGGCAGACTCAAGCCATAGCATATCAATAATTACATTAAATGTCAAAAGTCTAAATACACCAAGTAAGAAATTGGCAAAATGAATTTTTAAAAAATGTAACCTAACTATATACTGTCTACAAGAAAATTCACTTCAAATCTAATCATACAGGTAAGCTAAAAGTAAAAGGATGAAAAAGATATACCATGCAAACATTAATCAAAAGAAAGTAGGATTTGTTATATTAATATAAGATAGTAAAGTTCAGAGCAAATAAAATGACCAGGGACAGAGAGGGACATTAGATAATAAAAGGGCTAAATAGCCAAGAAGACAAAGTAATCCTAATGCATAAAACAACAGAGCTGCAAAATATGTGAAACAAAAACTGACAGAATTAAAATGAGAAATAGAAAAATCCTCAACAATTGATAGAACAACAACTAGAAAAAAAATCTGCAAGCATATAGAAAAGAACAACCCCATCGGCCAACACAATCTAATCACCATTGATAGAACACTCCACCAAAGAGCAGTAGAATATACATTATTTTCTTTTTTGTTTTTGTCTTTTTGTTATTTGGGGATGGGGAGTCTCCGTTGGTTTTTTCTAACTTTTATTTTAAGTTCAGGGGTACAAGCACAGGTTTGTTACATTGGTAAACTTGTGTCATGGGGGTTTTATTTACAGATTATTTTGTCACCCAGGTATTAAGCCTAGTACCCATTAGTTATTTTTCCTGATCCTCTCCCTCCTCCTATCCTCCACCCTTCAGTAGGCCCCAGTGTGTGGTGTTCCCCTCTGTGTGTCAAGTGTTCTCATCATTTAGCTCCCACTTATCAGTGAGAACATGTGATATTTGGTTTTCTGCTCCTGCATTAGTTCATTAAGGATAATGGCCTCCAGCTCCATCCATGTCCCTGCAAAGGACATAATCTTGTTCTTTTTTTTTATGGCTGCATACTATCCCATGGTGTATATATGTACCATTTTTTTTTTTTTTTTTTTGAGACAGTCTTGCTCTGTCTCCCAGGCTGGAGTGCAGTGGCGTGATCTCCGCTCACTGCAACCTCCCCAAGTTCAAGCAGTTCTCGTGCCTCAGCCTCCCAGTTAGCTGGGATTACAGATGTGTGTCACCACGCCCAGCTAATTTTTGTATTTTTAGTAGAGACAAGGTTTCACCATTTTGGCCAGGCTGGTCTCGAACTCCTGACCTCAAGCAATCCACCCACCTCAGCCTCTCAAAGTGCTGAGATTACAGGCGTGAACTACCATGGCCAGCCCCACATTTTCTTTATCCAGTCCATCATTGATGGGCATTTAGGTTGATTCCATGTCTTTGCTATTGTGCTACAATGAACATATGCAAGTATGTGTCTTTATAATAGAATGATTTATATTCCTTTGGGTATATACCCAGTAATGGGATTACTGGGTTGAATAGTATTTTTGTCTTTAGGTCTTTGAGGAATTGCCACACTGTCTTCCACAATGGTTGAACTAATTTACACTGCCACCAACAGTGGAATATACATTACTTCCAAGTGCCCAGAGAAAATACATTGAGATAGACATATTCTGGGCCACAAAACAAACCTCAATAAATTCAATGAACTGAAATCATACAGAATGTATTCTCTTTCCACCATGGAATCAAACTAGAAATCAATAACAGAAAGCTAACCAAAAAATCCCCAAACATGTGAAACCTAAACAACACGCTTCTAAGTGTTCCAGTGGTCAAAGAGGAAGTCTCCAGAGAAATTATAACAAATACATTAAATGAAATGAAAGTGAAAACAAAGAATATCAAAAGTTGTTGAACACAGCTAAAGCAGTGCTGAAAGGTAAATTTATAGCATATATTAGAAAAGAAGAAAGGTCTCAAATGAATAATCTAAGCTCCTACCTTCAGAACCTAGAAATAGAGCAAAATAAACCCAAAACAAGCAGAAGGAAGGAAATAATAAAGTTAAAAGCAGTAGTCAGTGAAATTGAAAACAGAAAACAATAAAGAAAATTGGTGAAAACAGCAATCTCAAAAGGTCGCAGACTGTATGACTCCAATTATATAACATTCTCTAAATGACAAAAACATAGATGGAGAACTGACCAGTGATTGCCAAGGGTTCCAAAGGATGTGGGGAGATGGTGGGTATAACTGTATACAGGTGGCATGAGGGAAGTCTTTGTGGTGATGGAACAGTTCCACATCTTGATTATGGTTCCTTGAATCTGTAACTATTTCAAAATTGAAAGATTTTTTTAAATGGTAAGACTGAACCATATCAACTGTTGGTAAGAATGTGGAGTAACTGAAACATTCATATACTGCTGGTGGTCATATACAGCAATACAATCACTTTGGGAAACATTCTGACCACACATATTAAAGCTATACATATGTGTATATGCATATATATGTGTATGTGTGTATACACACACACATATACATACATATATCTTTTGGTTTGGCAATTTCACTCCTTGGTATATACTCAAGTGAAATAAGAGCACATATCCACCAAAAGATACGTCAAAGAATGCTCATAGTACTTTTATTTATAATATCCAAAGACTAGAAGCAACTCAAATGTCCATAACCATTAAAATACATGAGCAATTAAGGTATATTCATACAATTGAAATGAGACAGCCCTGAAAAGAATTGGCTACTGCTACACGCAACCACATTGAGGAATCTTAGAGACACTTTGTTGAGCAAAAGAAAATAGACACAAAAGAATATATATTTTATGATTCTTTTATGCAAAATCAAAACTGGTGAAACCAACCAATAGAGGTGATGGAAGTGAGAACACTGATTATCTCAGGCGAGGAGTATGGGTGTGGACTGGGAAGGAGCATGAAGGAACCTTCTGAGGCTGTGGAAATAATCTACATCTTACCCTGAGTGGTATTTATATGGGTATATACCTATGTAAAACTTCATTAAGCTTATACTTAAGATTAGTGCACTTTATGAATGTAAGTAAAATAATAATAAAAAAAAAACAAGAAATGAAAACCAAACCATTCTTTTGGGAGACTGTTGTGCAATGCTGGACTATTGTATCACTTTGAATAAGACCAAAGTGAGAACTGTGCATGATGGACACAGATATATCCTCCTGCTCTTTTGGAGGCCTGCTTCATGGAATGCTTTTCTCACCTTTGCACCTCCCTTGGTGGCATTATTTAAACCCTATATCTGGTGTCCCTGATCACTTGACCCAAGCAATGGTTCAGTTACATTATGCATTTACTTACCTCTATGAAAGACATTATCACACCTTGGGTGAGTATCTGTTTACAAATATTTGCAGGGAGGAAGACAGCACAGTGGTTAGGGGTGTGGACTGGGGAGTCAGATTGCATGGGTTTGGATTCCCACTTTGTCACCTACTAACCCAACTTTGGGAAAGATCTTAAGCTCCAGAGCTCTGCAGTTTCCACTTCACAGTAGGACTATCCATTGAACACTAAATGAAAGGTAGGTAAGAGAGACAAGATAATATACTAGTCTCTCTGGAGGACAAGGAGCAAATCTGATTCATTCTTACGTCTCTAGAATTTAATGCAGTGCTTGGCACAACACAAATAACTGATAGAACCTAATGGTTAAAAGCAAGGGTTTTGGAGCTACACATACCTGGGTTCAAAACCCAGCTCCACCACTTACCAATTGTGTGGCTTTGCGCATACACACACACACACACTTCTCTGATATCAATCTCCTTATTATAAAATGAGAGAATTAAATGACATAATTTATGGAAAGTGCCTAGCACAGTGTCTGATACCTAGTAGAAGCTCAAAAATATTGATCTGAAAATTCAGTTGAATGGAATTGAACTGACAAAGGATTGTAGTTGATTCTACAAAACGAACAATTGTACCTCTGACTAATCTGGAAAAGTCTGCTTGGTGTTTAGAAGAAAATGTTTGCCCTTAGAGTGCCCATCACAGCTGAAATGTATAATGTGTGTTTGTGGGAGGTGAGCTTCTTTCACCTCAGACTTGAGGAGAGAGAGGTGGGAAGTGCTCCCACTGGGGCAAAATGCCAGTGGGAGGGAATGAAAAGCAAATGTTTCCACCCCTCCTTCTGGATAAAGGCAAAGTACTGTGCAGAGGCTGGTATGTGGCACTGGGCCCACTGAAGGGTATTGATTTGTTCTTTCCAGGAAGAAATGCACATTACTCATTTTAAAATAGACTGTCTTGTTCTGGACAGTAACTCCTGTGACTTTGAAATAATGCACTTGTGTGTTTTAGGTATAGGCTGCTTTTGGAGGGAAGGTGTGCTGTTTTGATTAAGTGGATACACAGGAGAGCTCTGTTCTTTGTACCATGATTAATGGGAGAAATTTCTTTAGCCCTGCTCTTTTCCTGTTCGTCACTCAACTCTCAAGGCACATGACCTCCCTAGAGCTCATTATGACTAAGAACTTGTTCTATGGTGCTGTCTTCTCCCATGCGGTCAAATGTGTCATTCTAACGGTGGTTTGAAAAGTTCCTAGTCCAGTATCACTTTGCCTGGCACTTACCAGTTTTCCAAATATTTCTGCAGTACTGTATTATTCAGTCCTCACAGCACCTACCCAGTGAGGTAACATACCGACCTATTTCACAGCTGAAAACCTAAGGCACAGGGACAGAAATGGAAGGCAAAAGAATGGGACTTAGCCAGCCTGAAGAAGGAGGAGCTGCAGAGACACTTAGGACATCATTAATCATTTAATTAATTAGTTAAATAAATACACAGCAGGTGGTGCTTTTTCTACTAAGAAAATGACCGGGAAAAAATAGATACATTGAAACACAGGGAATTTAAATTATATACTTAGGGATGCATCCCCAAAATATACTGGCACACCCTACTTTATAGGGATTCCAAAAAGTTGTACTAAATATCATTCGCTTCTATATTCATGAGTTGATTCATTAATTATTTCTATAAATATCTACTGCATGTCTCTCCAGTACAATACATACTGGAGAAATGAGAAAAGGAAGAAAAACATGTGTCATGAAGTTTACCATATAGGAGAGGAGATTTGAAGATACACAGATAAAACGGAATATGGAAGTGCCATTAGGTTTTCAGAGGAGGAAGGGGCCTGCGGGAGCAGCAAAGCAATCCCAGGGAGGGTTTTGTGAAAGTCATCTTTGAACCTCAAGAAGTTCTGAGCACAAATGGAGAGGGCGGGAGAACTCACCAGAGACTAGGGCTGGCATAAATAAACACATCAGAAGCCGGAAAGCACAGGATTTTGTCACTGAGTCTAAATTACTACCGTTGGACCTATTACTACAGAGGTCTATTTGTAATGCTTAGGGGAACGGAATTTCTAAAGAACATGAACTAATATCTCTCATAATGTGAATTCTCCTCTCTTAGATTCTGCGTTTTGCAAGTTCAAAGCAATGTCTGTGTGCTTTCTGGATAGCAATTGTGTTAATTCTGTCTGGCAGGGATGTGGCAGAGGAGAGAACCTTTCCTAATTATATCTGGATGTTATTTTTAGTACAAATCAGTCCCAATGAAGGCTCACAGATTAGGCGAGATTGTGCTTTGCAACTTCTCACCCCAGAGAATCCGGTCTAGAAGGCCCATTGAAAAAATACCTGGGATTTCCAGCTAAGCAGGTTTTGTACCATCCAAGATTTGTATAGCCTCACTTGGTAAGCATGAGAGTATACGGCTGTATCATCCTGGGCTTAGTGCTCACCTACTGTGAATGTGTCCCAGGCAGCTGTTCTCCTGACTGTCTTCAGTAGATGACCTTTAGGGAGAAACCTAAAAATGAGGTGTTAAGTCCCTTCCCAGCAGGCTGTAGGTCAGGGGGATTAGGACACCACCTGGTTTGTACCCTCATGGAATTACTAACCTCAGTGGCCTGGAATGGCCTTTGCAGTTATTTTTAAGCCAAGTAGATGGGGATTAGTCATCACCTAGAATTTAATATGTGTGTTTCTTGGCCTTATAGCAGGAAATTTTGCCCAGTACACATGCCATATATTTACCCTCAAGTGCAACATGTAATAAAAACTGTGCTGTTCTGTAGTAGTTGTTCATGTTATAGTTCCAGATGATGGATCATCTTGAGCCTTCAGCTGCTCATCTTGGTCTCCAAGAGGGAATTTCTTCAACAGTTCTTTCCCACAAGTAGGCTTGGGTCTGGATCTGCCCTTACTTTGATACCCTCCCCCGAAAACCAAGAGCCATCAGGGATTTTCTCCCTGTATCTGCAGGAGGGGTACAAGAGACTTTCTAACTTGGGGAAAATTCCCACAAGGTCAAGGCTTTTTGACTGCCAGGGCCCTTATTTCCTAGATAGCCAGCATTTGGCCAACAACTTGGTCCTCCTGCCATGTCCACCAGGCTCACTGAGCCTCACCCTCTGCCTGTTGCCTTCCTGGCTGCCCAGTCTCCCTGTCACTCTTCTCTGCCCCACTCTCCCTGGAGCACCTGCAATCTTTCTACAAAGGAACAATTCACCAGGCTCCTGAAGCTTCTGCCTTCACCATGGGCCTAAATGAGTTGCAGCATCTTACAGGAAAACTGCATGGTCCATCTTTTCCAACCCTTTATTTTCCTTGCACTTGGCTCTGATCCTTCACTTGACCCTTGCCTCAGCTCTCTGGACATGGCTACGTGTCCTGTCTTTGCAAATCCCTGTGGCCTGTGTTGGTACTACTGATACCATGTTTATATGTAAAAAACATACAGCAATTCCACTCCTAGGTATACATATACCCACAAGAATTAAAAGCAGGGACTCGAACAGATCTCTGTACACCAACGTTCACAGCAGCATTATTCACAACAGCCAGAAGGTGGAAACAACCAAATGTCTATCAACTAACTAATGGATAAACAAAATGTGGTACAATCATACAATGGAATATTATTCAACCATAAAAAGGAATGAAATTCTAATACATGTTACAACATGGATAAATCTTGAGGACATTACACTAAATGAAATAAGCCAGACACCAAAGGGCAAATACCGTATGAGTCCACCTATGTGAAATATTTAGAATAGGCAAATTCACAGAGATAGAAAGCAGATTAGAGGTTACCAGAGGCTGAAGGGAAGGGGAGTGAGGAGTTGTTGTTTAATGGGTACAGAGTTTATGTTGAGGATGATGGAAAATTTCTGGGTATAGATAGTAGTGATGGTTACACAGCTTGATAATACAGTTAATGCCACTGAATTATATACTCACAAATGGTTGAAATGATAAATATTATGTTATGTATATTTTACCACAGTTTTTTAAAAACTGATTTTAAAAGTCTCTTTCTTCAATTTTAAAAAAACTTTTAAACAATTTTCTTTTTTCAGTGCCCTCCACCCACTTTGACTCTCAATACATCTGTGGAGAGTAGTTGGTACCTAGATATGCTCGCATATGGAAAATGGATGAGCTTACATAAGGATAGAAGTGCCTATACGCCTCACCATGTCAAGCAGAGTTTATTCAGCAGGACTGCTGAAGCCTTGCAGAGTCACAAAGACAGATACACTCCTCAGGAAAATAGTTAGGGCCTGTGTTTCTTAAGACAGCAGAGAGAAGCAGAGGCAACTGAAAAGGAGGGAAGCACTGTCTTATGCCGGAAAGTGGGAAGGCACACTGAGCTCATTCCCCTACCGTATCCCTATTTCTCAAGCTTCTTTCTTGGATCAGCACAACTGTAGGAGAAACCTCAGCTCTGAACAGCCTTTCTGTCCCTGACACCGTTGCTTCCCCAAGAGGGCAGCGTCTCTGGAATCTGTCCAAGAGCAAAATGGATTTTTAGGGATCAAAGACTTAATTCACATGAAAAGCAAGGTTTACAGCTGGGCAGAATTACTGTTTAGTACTTTTTCTCCCCTTTTGTAATTTATATCTGGGTGGGAGAAAACCCCCTGGGGAAATGAATGTGATTTTTTTTTCAATTAAGACTGAGCTCCCCACAAAAATTTCATTAACTCCCAAACCTCAAAAATTAAAAAGCCACCAATGAGTATTAAGAAAATGTTCCTCAATGTTCTAGAATTATTTCTTTAAGATGTACTCTGATAATTTTTATTGTGTCTCTGTATTTAAAATTCATTTTCTAAATAGGTAAATGTCAGTGTTAAGCAAAGATCAACACTCCATTTTGTACACAGAAAATAGAAGTACAGAGAGAAACAGTAGCAGCCTACTTTGATTTGTTTGTAGGAGAGACAGGACTAGAGCCAAAACCTCCTGACTAAAATTCCAGGCCTCTTTTCCAAAATACCATTTTGAACAGATGCAAAGCAAGGATCAAGATCAGGTTTCTTGACCAGGGCCAAAGCAACAAGTCATCAATATGAGAAATGCTAAGAAGTGAGGGATAAAGCACCAAGAACTCAAAATCTTCAGGACTGAGAGGAGCAGTTTCTGGGCCATAACCTTTCAGGATTCATGGGTTCCAACCAGCATGGACCCACCTGCCAGACATGCTAGGATAATGCCTTTGCTGAAGGTCTACCAGGGAGGCATGAGTAGGCAGAACTGGGTAGGCCTGGGACAAAGGGAGCTGCCTTAACCTTGGGTAGCCTGTAGTTCAAATCAAAATGTTCAAAATTATAGGGAAGCCTTGGGTCTGGAAAGACATCAACACAGAAGGGGGTTCAAGTCAGTGAATGGGACACCATGGGCAGCATCTATGGCCAGATTCTGCATCATAGGGAAGGGAAGTGGGATATCCTGAGTCTCAGCCAGTAGTTGAAGATAATCAACTCGAGCACCATGGAGAAAAAGAGAAATGCAAGAGTTGGGATGGCTGTCAAAGCCTGGTCATACAAGGACCTGACTCAGGAGAAAAAAAAAAAAAACAAAACGGCAGTTCAGCTACACAAGTTAAACACACAAAGTGAGAATTTAAGTATCATTTGGGAATGCTTCGGGTTGTGAATAACAACAACTAACAGTGTTAGAAGCAACTAATAGTGACTTAAGCCTTAAGAGCATTCATTGTTTACAGAATAAAGAGTCCAGAGATAAGCAGTCCTAGGATTTGTTCAGCAGGTCAGTGATAACATTGAAACTTCAGGATTTTTTCATCCTTCCCCTCTACCATTCTTCAGCATATTCACTTTTTGCCCTAAAATGTGTTACCTAATGATCACATAATTGTTGCCACAGCTATAAGCATAAGATCCTCACATAATTGGCCCCAAAGGCAAAAAGTAAGGGAAGATACCTTATATCTAACTGGTGAAAGATGTGTCACATGAATACCCACAAGAGCAAATAGTATTTGACCTCTCTAGTGTGAGGAAGGCAAGGGAAAAAGAGGAATGGTTATTGAATAACCAGGCAACAGTGTCTGCGGCAGTGTGGAAGGGAGGTTGCTGTTTCATGTGAAATGGTGGGGCCCAGGGTCTCCCCATCAAGCATCCCAGATACCAGGCTTGGACAGTCAGACCAATTCCAGACTCCCTTTCCCTGGTGAGAATGCAGCTTCTAATACTCTTGCTCAGATGGCTCAGGAAGGTTTTTAGCATGACAGTTTTTGGGAAAAAAATCTTCTTAACCTAAAACTGCATGCATGCATGCTCTCTTCATGTAAGAAATAATACCAGGCCAGGCATGGTGGTTCATGCCTGTAAGCTCAGTACTTTGGGAGGCCAAGGTGGGCAGATGACTTGAGGTCAGGAATTTGAGACCAGCCTAGCCAACATGGTGAAACCCCGTCTTTACTAAAAATACAAAAATTAGCCGGGCATGGTGGCGCACACCTGTAATTCCAGCTACTAGGGAGGCTGAGACACGAGAATCTCTTGGCGGAGGTTGCAGTGAGCCAAGATTATGCCATTGCACTCCAGCCTGAGTGACAGAATAAGACTCTGTCTCACGCACATAAAAGAAAGGAAGAGAAAAGAAAAGAAAAGAAAGCCAAAGTCCTCCTTATGCCCTTCCAGGAGACTGGCTGCTGCCATCAGTTAGCTTCCCATCTTTGCTTACATCTCAGGAACTTCCAGGGAGGACTTTGGCATTCTTTCTAACATGACGAGAGCATGCATGCAATTTTAGCTTAAGAGAATTTTTTTCCAAAAACTTATGTGATGCTAAAGACCTTCCTGAGCCATCTGAACAAGAGTATTAGAAGTTGCATTCACACTAGGGAATGGGAGTCTGGAACTGGTCTGGCTGTCCAAGCCTCGAGTCTGGGATGTTTGATGGGGAGACCCTGGGCCCCACCATTTCCCATTAGAAAGGAGGCATTCCAGGCTGGGCGCAGTGGCTCACACCTGTAATCCCAGCACTTTGGGAGGCCGAGGCGGGTGGATCACCTGAGGTCAGGAGTTTGAGACCAGATTGGCCAAAATGGTGAAACCTCGTCTCTACTAAAAATACAAAAATTAGTCGAGTGTGGTGGCAGGCACCTGTAATCCCAGCTACTCGGGAGCCGAAGCAGGAGAATCGCTTGAACCCGGGAGGCAGAGGTTGCAGTGAGCCAAGATCATGCCACACTGCACTCCAGCCTGGGTGACAGAGTGAGACTCTGTCAAAAAAAAAAAAAAAAAAAAAAAAAAAAAAGGAAGGAGGCATTACAATCCTGGGGCTGTCCATGCCCCTCCCAGTGAACAAAGTTTAGTGAAACTTTCCCCTAAGACTCTGGCCCCCTCGGGTGCCCCTTGGGAGGAGGCCAGGGCCTCAAATTAGTTCCTATGGTGGGTTTTCTAGGTATCTTCGCAACTGAGTGCCCTGATAAACCAGATAAACCCTGTCTTGCCAAATGCAATTCCAAATCACAGTAACTGTAACCAGAGGCAATAGTCACAGCTAACATTTACATAACATTTACTATAAGCCGAAACAACATGTTCCATGCCCTTTATATGCCCAATTCATTTGGTCTCACAACAACCCTGTTAGTAGATGCTGTTATCATTACCCCTATTTTACGGATGAGGAAACTGAGGTACACAGAGGTTAAGGAACCTGCCAAGGACACATAACTAATAAGTGGCTGATCTGGGATTTGAAGCTGAGTAGCCTGGTCCCAGAATTCATGCTCCTAACCACTACACTGCTTCTTATCCAAGTAAATTTTGGAGTGCTTTGATCAAACACAGAAAAAAAAAAGTGCAGCTCAGAGGCAGTAGGAAGCATGTGGATGAAGAAGGAGTGAATGGTGGGCACTGTCATTCATTCATCAACCCCCAGGGTCTGGTGCCTTTACCCAGTGCTGTGGTGGTAGATTGTGGTGGCACCCATTGGACTGTGAGGAATACTCCATCTGAACAGTGATACGCTGTGTTAATAAGATGCCTAAATATTTGCATCTAATCTAAATAATGTGTGAAAAGAGCAGTTCCCATAGCTAGGCTGCTCTGGGCCAGGCAAGATCAGACATGGCTTATGTTAGGATAGAATTGTCACTTGGGTTACATTTAACACTCCCACATAATGGAGTCTTTGTGAACTTTTCAAAAGATGTAAACAAAACATCTTGTTTCTCATGCAGTTACTTCAGAGAGATTTTATGTCTGCCTGCCTAATGTTGACATGAAATAGCTTTTGTCTTGACTATCGGAGTCATTAGGTATCAATATTTGAAACACAAAGGTTACTCCTATTGGTTTTAATTACTTGTGCATTTTTTATCCTTGAAGTACCAAATATAAAATTAATTTTAAGAAGGCTTTTATACATGTACATTTTATTCAGAGCTCCTTTTAAAGGTTACTCACTATTTTATAAAACATACAAATTTGGCTTAAGATATGAGGAATGTTTAATGATGTTTTCAGGTTATAATGATGAAAATGGATCTCCCTCTGGGTTTGGCAATACACTTAGGTAACTCTGACTCTGTCAAGGGAAATACAAAAGTTCCAGAAGTTCAAAGTAAATTTAAAGCCTGGAGCAATGGTGTGCGCCTGTAGTCCCAGCTACTCAGAAGGTTGAGTCGGGAAGATTGCTTGAGCCCAGGAGTTCAAGGCTAGCCTGGGCAACATAGCAAGACCCCATCTCTAAATAATAAGAAGAAGAAGAGGAGGAGGAGGAGGAGGATGAAGAGGAGGAGGACAAGGAGGAGGAGGAGGAGAAGTAGAAGATGATTTAACCTAAGTCAGGTGCTTAGAATTTGCTTCTGGGAAGTGTATGAATCACAGGGCATATATAATATCTTCAACCAAAGGGTGACTCTCTTATGACACAATCCCATTGTGGGACTGCCATTATCTCACCTTAGGCTGACTCATTTTAATGACATACAATGGGTGACATTAATGGCATGTGATAAACAATCACCAATGATTACCTAATAAAACCTCTTAAATTATTTAACACTTGATTATGAAAAAAAATAGCAGTAAAGAATGAAGATCTTGTTTTGCACTGCTAAGATGAAAATTGAAATTTAACATTTAGGATACAGTCCAAAAGCTAGCAACTTAGCAATTCCTTCTGGCTGTGATTGAGGAATGGCCTCCTGTGAGAGGGTGGGTCAGATGGATGACATCGAGTAAGGAAGAGCTAATTCTCAAGATTGGTCCTACACAAAAATATGAAGTCAGGAAATTTTGTCCATCTTCAATCCCTCACATCCCTTTCTTGGCCTAGCCCCCTCACTCTCACCCTCCCACTTATCTCCCTTGTGTCCTCTCTATTGGAGAAAGAGATGGTCAGGGAAGGCTTCGTGGTCTCTGACTCCTTTCTGAACTCCTGGCTGTGATGTTGCGGTTATCCAGTTTGATCAAATCCGTTTAGACACTGCTCATGCAACCCAAACTTATAGAAAAGGAATTTGTAGCAACAGTTCAAATTAATAGCTATAACAGAAATGTAGTCTCTAGGTAGACCAATGGATAATACATTCTTTCACTTGCAAGACAGCCTGCTTATAATGCAGAAGAAAAATGCAATAGTTGGGATAGGCTAAGTTAGACTGTGGCAACAAACAACCCCATAACTTTGGTGGCTCACAACAGAAAAGAATATTTCTTGTTCACACTACATGTCTATCACAGCTCTGTTCCATTCTGTGTTTACTCAGGCCATTGACGCAACAGGAAAAGAAAGATTATGAACTGCAGGTGAGGGGCACTGAAAGGAGTTGGCAGAAATAATATTTGAGGGAACAGTAATACCATCTACCAGAACAATTAATGGAATTATCTCTCTGAAAAGTCCCATGCTGAGAGTCAAAAAACCAGGTTCCACTTCTCTCTCTGCTGCCTAACCACTCTTAAGCTTGGACAAATTAACCTTGAATCTCTCTGAGCTTCATTTTCACAATCAAGAAAATAAGGGGATGGAGTCCTATGACTCTCAAGATACCTTCCAGTTTGGAAGCTGTGTGACCAGAGGCTCCTGATGGGGCTAAAATGGGGACCTTCTCACCAGCCAGGACCTGGAGCACATCACCAGAGTTTTCTCTAAAACTCTTTTGAAAGACAAATATCACATGTCCTCACTTTTCATGAAAGCTAAAAAAGAAATTGAACTCAGAGATAGAAGTAGAGTGACAGTTACCAGAAGCTGGGAAGGGTAGCAGAGAGGGGGTATAAAGTGGGAATCACTGATGGGTACAAAAAATACCCATCAGGGAAGGCTTCATGGTCACTGATTCCTTTCTGAACTCCCGGTATAAATAGAATGAATAAGATCCAGTATTTGGTAGCTCAATAGGGCAACTATAGTTGACAGTAATTTATTGTATATTTTAAAATAACTGAAAGAGTGGAATTGGTGAAAACAAAGAAATGATAAATGCTTGAGGTGATGGATACCCCAATTATTCTGCTGTGATCATTAAACATTGTATGCCTATATCAAAATATCTCATGTACCTCATAAATGTATAATTATATACCCATAGTAATTAAACATTTTAAAAGGAAAACATAATAAAATAAAACTCTTCTGGCTCTATCAGAAGGTACCTTATTTGTGCTATAAAAAACCTGATGTCTCAACTGGGATTCCACATCCAAACCCGAGAACACAGAAGATTATTTGAATGACTTTGTTCTCAATTCTCCCAAGAAGAGTTGATAATAAGTACCAATCTAGAAGGTTCTTCTGGGATGAAAGTTACAGAAAATAAGTTAATTCATTGCATACAATGAATGCTCGTAGTACACTTGAGTCCAGTTCTCTCTTGGAACCCATTTGAGAAAGGCTGTAATTGTTCCCTGCATCTTTTTTTTGGAGTTGGAGGAGCTCCACTCAAGCTTCTCCGAACGTTGTGAGAATTTCCATGCCCTCCCCAAATGTCTGCAAATTCCTAGGAGCTCATGATTTCGGGGCCACTTCTCAATAAGATTTCCAGTTCTTGCTGAGTCCCACTCACACATTTCTTCCTATTCTGTTATCTCACCTCTGTCCAGGTGAGAAATGCAGCTCTTTATTCTTTATCTAGTTGAGGGAAATTAGCTATCCCAAAAGCAAAATGATTCTAAATCATGTTGTCTTCATTTGTTTTGTGTTGCTATAGCCAAATACCACAGACTAGTTAATTTGTAAAGAAAATAAATCTATTTCTCATGGTTCTGAATGCTAGGAAGTCCAATGTAAAGGTGCTGGCATCTTGTGAGGACCTTCCTGCTGTGTCTCCCCAGGGCAGAAGGAGGGAAGTGGAAGGGCAAGAGAGCACACACATGTGCACACACGAGAGAGACAGAGAAGGAGAGAGAGAAAAAAAGAAAGAAAGAGAGGTGGCAGGGGGCCCAAATCATCCCTTTTATCGGGAACCCACTCTAAGGATAACTAACCCACTCCCACTATAAGGGCATTAATCCATTCATGAGGGCAGAGCCCTCACAACCTAATTTACCTCTTAAAGGTGCCACCTCCCAACACTGTTACACTGGCAATTAAGTTTCCAATATGGGAACTTTGGGGGACACTTTTGAATCATAATACCATAACATATTTATTCCAAAAGTTAAAACACCAAACTAAAAATATAGATCCTTAATGCTGTGTTCCCTCAATGTTTAATCCTTATGTTCTTCTAAGTGAATACTGTAATTCTTTCTTTTTTATTTTTTAGGAGACAGAATCTCACTCTTTTACCCAGGCTAGAGTGCATTGGTGCAAATAACACACTACAGCCTGTAATTCCTGGCCTCAAGTGATCCTCCTGCCTCAGCCTCCTGAGTAGCTGGGACTACAGGTGTGTGCCACCATGCCCAGCTAAGTTTTTAGGATCTCACTATGTTTCCTAGACTGGTCTCGAACTCGTGGACTCAAGCAATCCTCCCACCTCAGCCTCCCAAAGTGCTGGGAATACAAGCGTGAGCCCAGCCCATTCTCTTTCTTTTTATATCACCTGCATCTTAATCCAGTTGAACACCTATTCTCTCTGGACTCCCCTTGTTTTCAAAATGTATACTCGAATTGCTTTTCCAAACTGTGTGGGTCCCAACACAATTTCTGGAAAGAGATGGGATGGGAGATCTTGGATTGTACTCATGAATAAGAGAGCTGGTAAAACTGATATGCTAAGAACTGAGGCAAATTGACATTCGGCTCTGGCTTGCTCTCCTCCTTTCTTCCCAAATGAATCTTTCCAGTGAATGTTGAATGTTCTATTTCAAAGTTTTTTGAGTCTGTGGTATCATTTATACATCAATTTCAACAGCAAACATTCCAAAAAGGCATATAAGTTTATAGCAAATATTATATACTGGACAACCTTGTTCTAAAAGGCCTCCATCCTCCCACCACTGGGAATTTCTCACAGGTCTTCCCTCCTCACAGAATCTGGCCTCTGGCCATGTTGTTCATTCATGCTTTCTCACTCTCACTCTCATGCTTGCTTATTCATTTACTTGCTGTCTCACCCTCTACTCCCCTTCTCCTCTTTCCTCTGTCTTAACTCACCCCAGGAATTCCTATCCATTTCTATGTAGGCAATTTTGCCTATATTTTTGTTGCCTTCTTCCATTCAATGTCCAAGTGCTTCATCTTCCATCTCCCAAGCAGCCCATCAAAAGATTTTAGACCCTTCCTAAATTCAAATGCCATGGGTGTGATCAAATTTTTACCTTGCTGTGCTAGCTTAAAAGGAATCATTTGGAAGCAGTATAAATGTTCTTGCTATGATAGGTTTGACCAACCTTAGCAACCATGTCACCAAGTTTCTTATCAGTGACCCTAGCCTCCTGGTATTTGGGAACTAGGCTTTCTGTTTTGGTTCTCTTTTGTTGCATACAAACCATTCTAAAATCTAGTGGCTTAAAGAATGACCATTTCATTTTCTTTCACCAGTTCCTTGGTTGACTGGGCTCAGCTGGGTGGTTCTCTTGCTCCACATGATGTCAGTTGGGACTATAGTCATCTGGGAGCTCAGCTGGTCTAGAACATTCAAGATGACTTACTCACATGTCTGGCAGTAAATGCTAGCTGTCCATGGGGATCTCAACTGGGGCTGTTAACCAGTGTACACCAGTTTTCCTTCATGTAGCTTCCTCCATGTGGCTCAGGCTTCTCACAGCATGGTGACTGGGATATACAAGGGAGTGTCTGAAGAACAAACATTCCAAGAGAAAAAAGCATAAACTGCCAGTCCTCTTAATGACTATGCCCAGAAATCCCAGAATGTCAGCATAAAGCCAATCGCAAGGCCAGCACAGATTCACAGGGAAGGAAAATAAGTTCTACTCTAGATGTAAAGAGTGACATATATACAGAAGAAGGGAAGGAACTGTGGGGTCATCTTTAGAAACTAGCTAGCACATTGTCCATAACTCCCAAGCGCTCAGTGCCTGCTTCCCCAGTTCCTGCTGTCAGCTAACTTTGAAGACTAGATTTTGAACAATCTTCCGATTACCTGTGCAAACTAAAACAAGTGTCTGAGATGGGTCTCAATCAATTTACAGGTTTACTTTGCCAGGGTTGGTGATGTGCCCAGGAAGAAGAGACACAAGTCACAGCAGAATCCATGGCCTGCACTTTTCCTAGAGAGAGTTTTGAGAGCTTCATATATAAAGGGGGGAAAGTGGGCAGGAGAGGAAATAAGAAAGAAAAAAAAGAGGGAGGGTATGTAGTGAGGTGAGTGGTCACATTCTTATGAGGCTTTGATTAGCAATCACTGAATCCACAGGTTGCATGTGAAACGAGAGAGTAGAGGAACAGTCAATTATCTTCCTCTTGTGCTCAGTAAATCTGCATTTTATATAGGACAAAGTAAATACAGAGTAGAGGAAGAAGTGAAATATTTGTCTTGGGGTGGGTGGAGGGAAAATTTCTAGTCTTGTCTTTGTCCCCCACTTGTGAGGATAAACTGTTAATGTACATTTTCAGCATGAAGGAGTCTACCTGGGGAGATATGTGGCCTTCTATCTTGCAGCCATCTGTTTAAGAACAAAAATAAAGGGAGTTTTTTTTTTCTGTGACTTCGTTTCCAAGCTTAACTATTCCCTTTAGTATAGTGAGTTTGGGATCCTGAGATTGTATTTTCCGTTCACACCTGAAACAGTCTTGCCATACTGACATAGTGGATCTTGAGCTATCCAAAGACAGTCCTATCCTCCTAGTCCTTTCCTTGTACATCAAACTTTTGGGTTGAGAATTTATCGATAAAACTCCTGGAATGTTTTTCTGCTTCCATTCTTATTTTTAGACTCTGACAGTATCCTTCAGGATCCAGTCTAGAAAACAAACCAAACTAGTAACTGTTTTAACAGATAAAAGTGAATATAGGAATTAGTAAAGCAGCTATTGAAGAGCTGAAAAAGCAAAAACAGAACACTGAAGTAACACAAAGACAGTAAACTGCAGGAATCAGCTACCAACCCTGAGGCTGGGGAAACAAAGGGGAGAAGTTAGAGCTTGGTGGTTCTCTTGCTCCCAGCTCTATGATAAGCTCAAATGAGGGGCCCTATGGAGCTGGGACCCAGACCTCTGAGGAGGGGGAGCTGCCTGGCAGAGACTGGTGCCTCAGAAGCTACGAAGAGGGTCTTATGGAACTGGGACACAAGCCTCTGAGGGTAGCATCAGAGGCTGGCTCCAGGAGTGCTAAAAAACACCTGGAAAGTGGAGCCAGTTTGCTGAGATCAACTGCTGCTGGCAAAGCAAAGTGCAGTTGATGGACTGATGCTGAAAGACACAGGAAGCAGACAGGAAGGAGCATCCCTTCTCCTTTGTCCAGCTTTGCAGTCTCTCTCTAGTGTCCCTCCAGACAAAGCCTAACAGGGACATCTGGCAAAGCAGAAAATGTCCTTTTCAGAGTCCCGTCCCCAGCATCACAAAGAAGAGTGTGGAATTGAGAAACAATGGCTTCATAACCTGCACACTGCTTTATCCTGAGTGGCAAGGATTTTGTTAAATTATTTTATTTCCATGAATGATGTTTATAATATTGTTTATGGGGACTGGTTCGGGGAGAAGAGCACAGGAACTGCTAAGTCTGTGAGTGAAACATACTTTCGCCTACACCCCAGGGGCAGCTAGTTAACATTGAAGGGCTCTAGCCAGTAATCCACATTCCAGGGTGGCTGTGCAAAGATGGCCATTTGAATCTGCCCTGGGGTTTTTACATTAATTTAACGGGTGTTAGAAACAATGTCTCACTGACCCTAGAACTTAAAGTATAATAATAATAGAAGAAGGAGAAGGAGAAGAAGAAGCAATGTCTCACTGATAGAATGAGTGGTGTTCCAGGTATATTATGGGCCAGAAAGATTGCATGGGACTCATAGCTCTTGCATAAATGAAAAGAAGAATCCAGTACACTCAGCAGCCTACCAACATCTAGGCCCAGCATTGTATTTGATCTTGTGTTCCATTCCCTTCATAAAGGACAGTGGGGCCTGATCAGACTAAAAAGCCTTGCTTACCTGTCTTCAGAATATTGTGGAGTCTGCCTTGGATTAAATAAACCTTTGGTGCTTGTCGGAATGCCTAAAGAACTGAAAGTAAGAAAAGTGTATTGAGCTCACACAAACAGGTTGCTGTTTTGTGACTGTTCACTCTAAGTATTTGCATGTTTAGCAGAATTTGGTCTATGGCTTACTTTTACAGTTAAATCCAACCTGGTTGTAGGGTAGGACATACAGAACATTCACCTATCTCTGATAGTATTTCCCTATATTAACCAAAGAACCTGGCAAGTAGCAAGCAGCCACACAGGATTAGGTTCACTCACAAGAGCTCTAAGAGTGCTGATGGTGGTGGCAGCATTACCAGTGAGAAAATCCCAAGAAGGGAATATTTAGGGGGGCCAAGTCAGAAGAGCATGGTCAGCAGATTATGCATCCATGAAAATTCTTCCATGGCTTCTCCCCAGAACTTTGGAAATGTGTGTGTTGAGAAACCACTTCTTCACCTTCCAGTTCATTGTCCTCCAGTACTCCAGATCCTGCTACCATCCCTCCCTCCACCCTCATCTCACTCTCCCTCACCTCCACTCCTCACCGGGGCCCTGCCCTGCTGGGGCTCCTCCCCTGCTGGGGCTCCTCCCTCTGGATATTGAACAATTCCCACCTGGACTTTAGGAAGTTCACTCTCAAAGTGGGTGACAAAATGGGCAGAGGAGAAGTCCCCAAGGCCATTTTTAAGTTCAAGCAGCTGTGCTGAGAATTTCATGGCAACTTTTGAAATAATTGGGAGATAAAGGGTCACAACACAAAGGATAGAAGATATACATTTTGAAAGAGGCTAATCATGCTAACTAGAGTTCCCAACATCCTTGCTTGAGTGTTTAAAATGTGGTTCCCTGAGGCCGAGGCGAGTGGATCACTTGAGGTCAGGAGTTCGACACCAGCCTGGCCAACATGACAAAACCCCGTCTCTACTAAAAATACAAAAAAGTTAGATGGGCGTGGTGGCGCATGCCTGTAATCCCAGCTACTTGGGAGACTGAGGCAGGAGAATCACTTGAACCCAGGAGGTGGGGTTTGCAGTGAGCCGAGATCACACCACTGCACTTCAGCCTAGGCAAAACAGCAAGACTCCATCTCAAACAACAGCAACAACAAAATATAGTTCCTGAAGCCTCTCCATAACCCTCTGCCATTATACCCCAACAGACAGACATGCAGACACACAGACACACACACTCTCTCTCTCTCTCTTTCTCTCTCTCTCTCTCTCTCTCTCTCTCTCTCTCTCTCTTCCCAATGGGATTACTGATATCATTTGAGAAACAGTCTATTTACTGTTGACAATCATGCCCTTAAGTTAGCCAGGAAAGTCAGGACAAATTTTTAAAGGATCAGGCTTTACACAAGAAGAAATTCAGGAAATAAAAAATAAATAAATGTACAAGACCTATATACTGTAACCTAGGATGATTTGGGTCTTTAGGGGAAATGGAAACCATTTGGCACCTTCAATCGTGATTTCTGTTCTAATGTTTGGCCAGGATGGGATTTTCTAGAGCATTCATGCAGTTCATTAAATATATTATTATGTTGGCTATGTTTCTCTTTCAATTTAAGAACCTGGCTCCTAGAAAACGTTTGCCTGAAATGAGTCCAAATAGTTTAGGCCTCAGAAGCAAATCCATTTTGACTAATAAAAGACTAATTTTCTAAATAAAGCAAGATGGCTTTTCTTAATTGAGAATCTAATTGTGAAATCCTATATCCTCAAATCTAGCAAATTACTAGCGTAGACATTTCTAAGCCTTTGTAACTTGGATCAGATTTCTCATCGTCAAATAAAGGAATAATTTCTCTATCATCAAAATTCAAAATGAGCTGCAAGAACACGGGCCTCAGCTGGCAATTACCTCTTGAAGTAAACAAGTCCATATGCTGGGACCCTGGAAGATTTGGGTCTCTTCCATTACTTCTCATTCCCCCTACATCCCCTCGCCCTCCCACCCCACACCACCCACCAGCCAATCACTTTCAAATCCTTAATCGGCCTTCTTGTCTGCCCTTTATTAGGGACTAGAAATGGCTTCTGTCTTTAATGAGATTTTCTTCCTCAAATTTCAGAGACAAAACATTATTGTTCATATTTTCATGCAGAGCAGCTAGTCAGGTGTGACTGATCAAGTCTCCTAGCCCTTAAGCCAGTATTGCATAAATTGACACACACTAAAAACAAAAATTAGCATATAACATCTGGATCTCTTTACTCAGAAATGCGTAGATTAAGAATTAGTCTTCTGGTTATAAACAAATAACTTGGAGCACCGTATCTTACAAGGGCAGATCCTACCACTCTGTCCTGCGGGAGATACCTTTGTCCCTTAGCATTGGATCAGCCATAAGAGCTGATCATTATTCAGGTTGTATCCTTTGAATTGTTGCAAACATTATCAGCCCAGTTCTGTCTTTTTTATTATAGCCACAGGACACAGTCTCTCTTCAAGCTGCTAGGGTCACCTGTAGGCTGTCCTGCAATGTAGTGTGTGAATGACAAAATTCTAACAAATGGGAGATTTTGTGTAATAAACAGCAGAGAGCAGAAAGGACTTCGAAAAATGCAAAGGCTGTGCACATACTTCATTGCCATAAGTGTCAAGGATATGTCAATACATTAGACTTCTCAAAATAAATTCCTTTAAGGAGATCCTGAAACCAAACTGTATTCTCAGTTGTTTGTTCTCGCTCATGTATACATTCATTAAATAAAAACAAATTGGGTACTTCTTATATGCCAGATACTATATTAGATGCTGGGGACAGGATGGTAAAATAGAGTCACAGTCCCAACCTCAGGATAGTCTTAGTCTAGCAGGAGAAACAGTCAATGAAATAAGAAAAAACAATGCCTGTGATAAAGGCTCCGATATTATAAAATCAAGTGCTAGAACTTTGGCAATGCAGACAAGGGGCAACTAATTCATTCCTACCAGAGATAATATTCATACTGCTGACCAGGAGGGGTAGACACCCCAGGGTGAGTGGGAGTGGGAACAGAGGAGTGGGGACGATGAGAAAAGAATGGGTCAGGACAAAGCAATAGCATGTATAAAGCCTTGAAAGTGAGAAACAGCATGCTGCATCATGGGAACTAAAAGATGACAAGAATAGAGTTAAGAGAATATAGTGAAGGGAAGAAGTTGCAAGAGAAGAAAATGGAAAAACAAGAAAAAAATAGATTGTGAAGGGTTTTGGACTTGGCTCTAAGATCAAGGAAAAGTGGAGTTGATTGGATTATTTTGCCCAATTCTTCACTCCCTTTATGTTAGAGCTGCCATTCTTTGCATTTGCCATGGCTTTATGGTGGTCTGTGTATTTCTCTGCTCCTTGACTTTGGGTTTAGCAATGTGACTCTGATACTGTTTGGATATTTGTCCCCACCCATATCTCATGTTGAAATGTAATCCCCAGTGTTAGAGGTGGGGCCTGATAGGAGGTGTTTGGGTCATGGGGGAGGATCCCTCATGTCCTGGTGCTGTTCTGGAGATAGTTAGTTCTCATGAGATTTGGTTGTTTAAAAGCGTGGCACCTCCCTCCCTTCTCTTGCTCCTGCTTTTGCCATATAATGTGCCTGCTCCCCGTTCACCTTCCACCATGATTGTAAGCTTCCTGAGGCCTCCCCAGAAGCAGACGCTGGTGCTATGCTTCCTGTCCAGCCTGCGGAAGTGTGAGCCAATTAAACTTTTCTTTATAAATTACCCAGTCTCAGGTATTTCTTTATAGCAATGCAAGAATGACCTAACACAGACTCACTTTGGCCAATGGAATGTTAACATTCAGAGAAGGCTGCCAGAAGCTATGAATGCGCTTGCACCATTTGGCTTGCCTTTTCATACCCCTGCAATCTTCTATACCCAGCATATGCTTTAGATTAGCTGCTGCCCCTTCTGCCTGAAGTCCAGTCTAACTGAACCTAGCCTTAGTGAGCCAAACGGCCACCAACCTACATGCCTGAAAACACGAAAATAAGTATTTGTGTAAATCACTGAGATTTGGGGATATTATATAAAAGAAACTAAAATATAAAACCATGGCAAAATTTTCAAGAGGGGGGTGACACAGCCATAGTTGTATTTTAAAATGCTCCTTAGCTCCATTATAGAGAACAGACTGAGGAAATGAAGACCTGTTGGAGGAGTTGCAGAGACCAATTGGGAGAAGGCTTTCTTAATTCAGAGAGAGATAATGATGGCCTTGCCTAGGGTGTCAGTGGTAGGGGATGGAAAGAAGCACTGATTCCTGTTTAGTATTCCTTTAGTGCGGTGCTCATTTTTGTGGATTTTTTTCTTTTTAATATGAAACCTATTTTCCTCTAAGACCAAGATAAGCACAATCTCTCTAAGCCATTAGAGCTCAATAACTCCTTTAGCAGTCCAGCTTCATTTATTCATTCATGTATTCATTCTACTGACATTTATTGAATGCCTGCCATGTGTTAGAATACTAAGATATGACATCCCTGCTATCCAAAAGCCCACAGTTCAGAAAACAGAGACAGACATGTAAATAAATAATTACAATAATATGTTGTAAGTATTGTAATATACCGTAATAGAAGTGAGGATAAAGCCTAGAGGAATGTAAAGGAGAACATGATCCTTTACTCTATTAATGTTCCTAGAGACATTTATATTCACTCATGTTGGCAAGGGTCTTTGTTTTATTCAGATATATCCCAGGTGCCTAAGAGAAAATGTGTAACACCCAGTAGTTGTCTGATAAATGTTTGGATTTTGTGCTTAGTTTTCTGATTTTTGGCTCAGCTTCACCCTTCTGTCTCTTTCTGGTCTGGACCGCCTCAGATAGGACTCCCATTGAACTGAGACGGCCCATAGTTTCACATACCAAAGAGAGAGTAGGATGGAGACTGAGAAGACGCTGCATTGGGTCTAGGAGGTTGTTACTGGCTTTTTTTTTTTTTTTTTTTAAAGACAGAGTCTCACTATATTGCCTAGTCTGGCCGCGAACTCCTGGGCTCAAGCAATCCTCCTGACTCAGCATCTGGAGTAGCTGGGACTAAGGCGCATGCCACCACACCTGGCTGCCACTGACTTTTAAGGGCAGTTTTGATAGAGTGCTAGGTTTGGAAACCACATTACAAGCAAAAGCTTCCTCATCATGCTTCTTTGGGTTTTAAATTCGACATCAGTGAGGATTAGACTGTGATATGTCTTGGATCTGTGTCCCCACCTAAATCTCAGGTTCAATTGTGATCCCCAATATTGGAAGTGGGGCCTGGTGGGAGGTGACTGGGTCACAGGGGTGAGCTTTTCATGAATGGTTTAGCACCACCCCCCTTGGTACTGTCCTCACAATAGTGACTTCTCATGAGATCTGGTCGTTTAAAAGTATGTGGCACCTCCCCCATCACTCTCTCTTGCTCCTGCTCTTGCCATGTAAGGAGCTGGCTCCCACTTTGTCTTCCACGGTGATTGGAAGCTTCCTGAGGCCTTTCCAGAAGCAGAAGCCACTATGCTTCCTGTATAGCCTGCAGAACCATGAGCCAATTAAACATCCTTTATTTTTTATTTTTTATTTGTATTAATTAATTATTTATTTTACTTTAAGTTCTGGGATACATGTACAGAACGTACAGGTTTGTTACATAGGTATACATGTGTCATGGTGGTTTGCTACACCTATCAACCCATCATCTAGGTTTTAAGCCCTGCATGCATTAGGTATTTGTCCTAATGCTCTCCCTCCCCTTGCTCCCCACCCCATGGCAGGCCCTGGTGTGTGATGTTCCCCCCTCTGTGTCCATGTGTTCTCATTGTTCAACTCCCACTTACGAGTGAGAACCTGCAGTGTTTGGTTTTCTGTTCCTGTGTTAGTTTGCTGAGGATGATGGTTTCCAGCTTCATCCACGTCCCTGCAAAGGACATGAACTCATTCTTTTTTATGGCTGCATAGTAGTCCATGGTGTATATGTGCCACATTTTCTTTATCCAGTCTATCATTGATGGATATTTGGGTTGGTTCCAAGTCAACATCTTTTCTTTATAAATTACCTGGTCTCAGGTATTTCTTTATAGCAATGTGAGAATGAACTAATACAGAACATTTCCCATATACAGTGTAGATGTGGGAAGGCAGGCACACAGCCAAGAAGGGCTAGCAGGATGCTACTACCCTAATAGAGTTTACCTTAATAAATTTACCCTGCTCTAAGTCTGGCTCTCAGTTGCCAAAATCTATGAGCTTTATCTCAGAGAGCCTGATTCACACTAACCCACAAGGGACTAAAACATCCCAATATGCTTCATGATTAATTTTTTATTGCAAAATATAACTATCATGCAGACATTTTTATGCTTATCTGTTTAACCAGTACATTTTTTTCCTTTAGACATGCTATAGGGGATACCCATCCCAAGATAGTTTGAGGTTTATGGAGTTAGAGCAAAGAAAGAGGACCTGAATGTTAAAACGGAGTCATGTTTATTAGTCTGACATAATTGCAGGGTTTGAAGAGTCCAGATATTTTGGATACTTATCAAGATTTAAGGGGATCCTCTCCCCAGTACAGTGTGTAGAAGGGCACTACCCACTACTTAGCTCACTCTGCTTTTTTCTAGGGCTTTGCTGCTGGCCAATCCTTGTTTCTGACTGATACTAGGGTTTCCAAGAGGCCTCTGTAGGCAATTGCCTGCATCAAGGCCATGGAGTCTTTGCATGTGGAATGTTTCAATACAGAAAGGCTGGATAGGCAATACAATTTGTAAACAAATCAGCAAGTAAATAGTGTTAAATTAAAATTTGGCTGGTTCTTCTTATAAAGTTGATTGTATTATTACACTGCTGGCACACCAATTTTATTTTAGAGTTATACCTCAAAGACAAGGGATTAAGGAAAATTTCACAACTATTTGAACAGCTATGGTCTTCCAATGAACCACAAGGTAATAAATCATTGTGTCACTGTTGTATTCACCTTTATATCTCCCCCAACTAATCCTTAATTGTCTAAGCAGTTTCAAGATAAAATTATACACACTAAATAAAATGTAAGCACAAGCCATGTAAATAATATCACCATAGACCACCATTCTTGTCAAACTTAGCCTGTGTACATTTATCCATATGCATTTATTGCTATCCAGGTTATTGGAACGCAGTAGCAGTTTTCAGTGGGGTGGGGGTTGTTTCAGAATCACCTGGTAGGGTGAGAATAACAGCCTCTTGCATTTTTTTACAACCTAACCAGAAGAAGTTCTCTCATATTTATTTAAAATTCCTGGTTTGTTTATTACTATTTCTACCACAGTTGGTACATGGTTTCCAGTTTCTTCTTTTTCTTTTGAGGCATCTGTCCTCTTCAGATGCCTGGTTATTTGGGCCTATTAACTCACATTCCCATGGAGGTACTGGCTTCTTTGCCTCATAATATCTACAGGTAATGGCTGAAGGCCAGGCCAGCCCCTGATCTGAGTCAACTCCAAAGTACAAGGAGAGTAAAAAGGAGTCCTAGGTCTGAGCACCACAGAAAACAGAGTTAATCACTCCTGTTTGTTCTCATCCCATCAAACAAATTCCCAAATCAGGAAAATACCTTTGAACCCTCAGAGAGTGTAGCACTTGGAGAAGGAGGTCCTCATAGGTGGCATTCCATCAGCCTGGTGGGTTGGTAGGGGCAGGAGTGATTGCCTGAGGCCAGGCAGTCTACCCTGTTTTCATTCACCTCTCACCCCAAGAGCCTCTGGCCTCTGCTTAACATCACTCACATGTCCCCATGCAACCGTAGTTTCATCTGGCTTGAGTGTGTCCCTCAAGAGAAGTCCTGCATTTGCTTTTGCCAGGAGCCCTAAAAATGTCCCAGCCTAGGACCATTTTTTATACTAATATCTCAACTAGGAGTATGTCAACCATTTTTTATACTAATATCTCAGTACTGCCAGACCACACAGGTAATATAAATTCAGACTACAACCCACCTGAGAAAAGGTAGTGATTATTAATTCTCATAGGGATACGTTTTTTTCACTCAGAGCTCAGGCAAAGGCAGACAAATTTCTTTGTTTTCTACCTCAACTGATAGATGACTTTTCTTTCTACTTAGCTGTAGCCCTTCCAGACTTCCAAGTCTAAACAAGATTCTTAGTTTCAATTCCCCATCTTGTCTTTCTACAACTTTGTCTCCTGACCCCCAAAGCTATTAAAACCCAAGCTCCTTGTTTACGAAAATCAGAGTACAGTATGTCCTCACTTAACATCGTCCTTAGGTTCTTGAAAACCATGTCTCTAAGCAAAACAATGTAGTATAATGAAATCAATTTTTCCATAGGCTAATTGACATACAATTAAGTTCCTACAGCATATTTCTAGTCACAAAAACATCATCAAACTTCTAAATAGACCAAAGCACTTCTAATATGAAACACTGGAATATGTGTGAGCTATACAAACATTTAAGAAAGATTAATAAAAATAAATAAGATAATCATTTACCCAGTGATTCCAGTTCAGGATCATAGGTGGCTGGAGCATGTCCCAGCAGCTTAGTGCACCAGGTGGAAACCAGTCCTGGCCAGGACGCCATTCCATCACAGGGCCACTCACACGCATCACACTCACTCAGACTGGTACCATTTAGACACACCAATAAACTTGACGTGCACAGCTTTGGGATGTGGGAAGCACCCAGAGAAACCCCATACAGACATAGAGAGGACAAGCAGACTCCGCATAGATGGTGACTCAGCCCAGAATCCATTTTTTTCTTTCATCAATGTTATTATAGTAAAAGAATGAAACAATGATATTCAAAGACCTGCTGCACTCTCTTCCAATGCCAAGGGAAACAAGGTATCAGCACCTGCTTATTAATGTAGAATTGTAACTCCAGCTCTCATTTTGTCCCTAAACAATTTCCCTTACAATTCGAACTATGCGTTTAAAAGGATATTTCGCTTATTTTATCCAGTACTTCTAGGTGTTCTGTAGCAGAATGGTTTTCAGATTATTCATTCTGCCATGTGGCCCAAAATAGAAGACCTATCGAAGTCTAGGAAGTATGTAAACATAAACATGTCCACGCTCCAGCCTTAGAATTCCAGGCTTGCATCTAGTAACTCTAATGTGCATCTGTGCTTAAGACTCACTGCAATAGAAAATAATAAGCTTGGATCGTTATATCATTCAAGGATTCTGTTTATATTTTGCTGGAAAATAATCTTAGACTATTTTTCAAAAGAATGAAACCTTTCTTGGCATCTACAAAGATAAAATGCTTTTGCTACAAGTGATTGCCTTTTGGGAGTTAGTTCTTTTTATAGCTAATTGTATGCAGAAGATTTTGTTGAAATTATGTATTATTATATAGTGGACAATTTCATTTTCTGAAAGGGTTAGAAAAAATAGATGTTTACATCATGTTTCCTGCATGGAAAATTTCTTTGGCCAAAATTTTGCTGAGCTCTGAAAACATTTTAAAACTTTTATTATCATTTGCTTTGGCCTGTCAGTATGCTGTAAGCCAATATCATAGCATTTGAACTTTGGCAGTTTTTTAGCTGAACGAATAATAATTCAGCAGTTTTTAATTGTGTCTCTGATAACTAAAGAAGTAGATGAAAAATTTTAAGTACCAAGTAGAGCTGCTATCTCGTCTGCAATTCTTACTAAAACCCATTGTCTTATCCATTTTGTGTTGCTATAAAGGAATGCCTGAGGCTGAGTAATTTATAAGGAAAAGAGATTTATTGGGCTCACAATGCTGCACACTGTACAAGAAGCATGGCATTGACATCTGCTTCTAGTAAAAACCTCAGGAATCTTCCACTCATGGTGGAAGGTGAAGGGGGAGCAGATGTGTCACATGGCAAGAGAGAAAGCAACAGAGAGACAAGAGGGGTACCCACACTCTTTTAAACAATCAGCTCTTGCATGAACTAATAAAGTGAGAACTTATTCATTATTGATAAGACAACACCAAGCCGTTCATGAGGGATCCACCCCTATGATCCAAACACCTCCCACCAGGCCCCATTTCTAACATTTAAAATCAAATTTCAACATCAGATTTGGAGAGGAAAAATAGCCAAAATATATCACCCATTAAATCCAAATGAATAAAATGCCCATTTTAAATATTGTGCAGAATTCGCACAGAAGGTATGCTAAGGTTTGAATGCTTTTTCCCCTCCAAAACTCATGTTGAAATTTGGTTGCCATTGTGGCAGTGTTGGGAGGTGGGAATTTGGGGTGGTGATTAGGCCATAAGGGCTCCACCCTCATGGGTGGGATTAATGCCATTAAAAGGGTGAGTTTGGTCCCCTCTTGCTCTCTTGCCCTTTCATCTTCCATCGTGTGAGGACATAACAAGAAGGTCCTCACCAGATGCTGGCATCTTGATTTCCAGCCCCTAGAACTGTAAGAAAGTAAATTTCTGTTCTTTGTAAATTACCCAGTCTGTAATATTCTGTTATAGCAGAACAAAACAAGACTAAGACAAGGTACAAGCTACATTTTTCAAGTGATCTATCAGAATAACTGTTGACACATTTATGCTTTATGTAAAAGTAATAAAAATCAAATTTTAAAATTAGCTTCGGCCGGACACAGTGGCTAGCACCTGTAATCCCAGCACTTTGGGAGACCAAGGCAGGTGGATCAACTGAGGTCAGGAGTTCAAGACCAGCCTGGCAAACATGGCAAAACCCCGTCTCTACTAAAAACAAAAAACAAAAATTAGCCAGGTGTGGTGGCACGTGCCTGTAATCCCAGCTACTCAGGAGATTGAGGCAGGAGAATCACTTGAACCTATCCCAGCTACTCAGGAGATTGAGGCAGGAGAATCACTTGAGGCGGAGGTTGCAGTGAGCCAAGATCACGCCACTGCACTCCAGCCTGGACAACAGAGTGAGTGAGACTCTGTCTCAAAAATAAAAAATAAAATAAAATTAGCTTTCTGCAAATTATTTTACTTATCAGATAATATTAGAAAATAAATGTAAATTTTTCTTTTCTGTTATTTTGTTTTGACAATCCTCATTATCATATCAAGGGAGTATGTTCTTGCTCAAAATTGAACCAATTAAAAATCCATATTCCATGCACTATGAGAAGTGTTTTACAGAAGGTATCGCATTTATTCCTTACAAGAAACACCTGCTAATATTATCAACATTTTACAAATGAGAAATGAAGTAACTTGCAAGATTACACAACCAATATGTAGTAGAGTTGCAATTTGAAACCAGGCCACCCAGCTCTAGAGCCTGTATGTCTAACAACAAAACTGTACTGCCAGTTACATTTTAAAAATTAAAACACACACACACACACGAAATCTACCTCAGAGGCCAGGTGCAGTAGCTCATGCTTGTAATCCCAGCACTTTGAGAGGCTGAGGCTGGTGAATCGCTTGAGCCCAAGAGTTCAAGGCCAGCCTGGGCAACATGGCGAAACTGTCTCTACGAAAAATTTTAAAAATTAGCAGGCATGGTGGCTCACTCCTGTAGTTCCAACTACTTGGAAGATTGAGGTGGGAGGATCACTTGAGCCCAGGAGGCAGAGGCTGCAGTGAGCTGAGATCATACCACTGCCTGCATGACAGAGCAAGACCCTGTCTAAAAAACAGAAAGAAAGGGAAGGGAAGGGAAGGGTAAGGGAAGAGAAGGGAAGGGAAGGGAAGGGAAGGGAAGGGAAGGGAA